>NC_077222.1:59757616-60021991 GCF_024763615.1 Phlebotomus papatasi
TCTCATAGTTCCTTGCCCTTCGGGAATTCATCCAATATCTTTTTCACGTCATCTCGTTTCTCGAAGGTACATTTTTTGTTATTCTTTTGCATTGTATAATCTTTCGAGTACGTAAAATCTAAAAGTTCATGGAAATTCGAGGAACAAAAAAGGTGGCCGAAATTGCAAGTTGGCCGGAATTTGGCACACTTACCCTAATAAAAAAAAACTTTCAATTTCCTCACGAGACTTTCTAAGGCACCCCTCTAATTCTTAAGATGCGTTTTGTCCTTATCTATCAAATTTTCGCGTTGAAGAAATGAAAATGCTTTTTTAATTCCTTTAGACACTTTCTGGGGCGCCCAATTGTTCTAAAGGCTTTTTTGGCGCCCTTAAAGCTCTCAAAATGCATTTTCCCTTATAATTTTTCCAGATTTCATGTTGAAGTAAAAAGAAAGCCTTTAAATTCCTTCACGTGCTTTCTGGGGGTGCCTAATTACTTCCAGGACTTTCCTGATGCCCTCCTTGCTCCTAAAATGCATTTTGTCCTTATATTCTTTCAAGATTTTGCGTTGAATTAAAAAAAAAACTTTAAATACTAAATTAAACTTGTACTGAAAATATGCACAGCTCTAACATAAGATGGTTCTGATTGTGTATAAAAATCGTACTTCTCAGATATTGTGCTTAAAATTTGTATAGCTTAAACATGAAACGGTTTGTAGTTTGTATTGTGCTTTAAAAGCGCACAGCTGTTAAACATAAAAGGATTAAGATGAAAAAACAGTTAAAAATTTAGATTCCATTTTGTTTGAGCTATGCAGGACTTATGCTCAATTTTAACGATTTTAATCTTCAGCTATGCTCGGTTGTGCCGGTTGTGCACCATCTGTTTTAAGAAGTCTAACCGCTACGCATGTTTTCAGAACTATTTTAATCAAAATACCATTCTTCAAAATTTTGAATGTTTACTGTTCATCAACATTGAGTACTACATTCCTTGAAAAGGAGGAGCTTCCACTTTTGCGTTTAACTATTATTAAAAAATAATTAAATTAATAAAGTCGAAGACGGGAACAAATAATATAGGTTAAATATGTCTTTTTGGTAACACTGTGCTTTCGAACAATTTTTACCGTGATAAGGGCGCCTTCGCAGTACAAACGCACCCCCTGCATAAGTGTCTAGATACGCCACTGGTCATCTACAGTAGACTCTCTCTCAATCGGGAATATGGGGCAAAATGTCATCCGGTTTAGCGATAGATTTGGGTATCAGAATCATTGTAAATTCCACAAAAAACGCTCAATTATAAAGAATCACGATAAAATAGGAAGAACTATAGCGAATTTGAGCGAATTAGCTTCATAAATAAACGTGAAAATTGTCAACAAAATTTGTCGCCCGATTGATAAAGAGCCGATTGAGTGAGAGTCTACTGTACAATAGAATCTCGCTAATTCGGCTCTTTTAAGATCGGGCTACTTTTTAATTCGAGCAGCAGTTACATTTAAAAAAAAGTTTGTTAACATTTTTCAAGCTTGATTTTGATCACCGAATAAAGCAAATATCCTTAAATTTGCCATGGTTTGTCTTAGTTTTGATGTTATTTTGCATTATTAAGAGGTGTTCATTAAATTTATAATAAATATGAGTATGTAAACTTAATATGTGCATGCAGATGAAAAAAAAATCGTTGCATTTCAAAAAGTTTGTTATCCGAATTTCTTTCTAATTCGGGTAAAAAATAAAAAATCCTGATCAAAAAGGTGTGACAAATATTGCAAGATACCGTCATGATTTTTAATAAATTTGCAGGTTTTAAGAATTCACTAAACATTAAAATTTAGAGAAAATCTAGAAAATTTCATTAAGTCAATTCAGAATAATTATTGCGAAATTTGAAATTTGTGTGAGACTACTAACATTTAAAGAGATTTTTTTGGTAGATATGAATGAGCACTTCAAGATCGATTTAAAGATTTTTAAAGATTTAACGCTTTATACCTCCAGCACACTTTTTAGATCAGGAGAATTTCACAGTCCAATATAGAAAGAGAGAGATATAAAAAAATTTTCGAAAAAGAAAAGACTACCAATTTTGATTTCATGAAATTTTCCTGATCTTAAACAGCTCACTCAACGATTAATCTCAGAATTGAGATTTTAGTTGATTAGTAATTGAACTCCAACAAATTATTTTTATACGAAATTTCAAAAAATTTCAAATTTCAAATTTCAAAAAAAAGCAAAAATATTTCATGAATTCAGTTTCAAAACTATTTAACCATCTAATTTGCGAAACAATATTTTTTAAAGGAATTTTATAGCTTTGTGAGAGAATATCACAGTTTTTTTTAACAGAATTATTCTACAAAAAATTGTCAACCTTTGACAATAAGTCCTTAACAATTCTAAGTTGTTTTATACTTCAAAAATCACATTCGAAATCTACTTAAGACTATGTTGTTTTATTTCATTGAAATCTAATTTAACCGAGGTTTAATATTATGCAGAAGAAATTTGTTAGAAATTGTTTCTTTTAGGATCTCTTAAGTAACTTTACGAAATTTCTCAATTCGGTAAAAACTAAGTTACTTACTTTGGGTAATTTACCAAGTAAATATGAATATTTAGTCGAGTTCGCGATGAATAATGCCCAGCGCACAATAACTTTTGTTTTGTATACATGTTTTCAAAATGTTCTGTGAGAGAAAGCGAGATGACTAGATCTACATTTCATTCACTCTCATTGAAATGTCAAAAACATGTTTACAAAACAAAAGTTGTTGTGCGCTGGTCATAACAATAAATTTTTGTTTGTAATCATGTTTACAAAATTTCCTATAAAAGTGAATGAAATGTAGATCTAGCTATCTCGTTCTCTCATAGAAATTTCGACCAAAATTCTTACAAATAAAAGTTATAGTGCGTTGGGCATAAAAATAAACTAAACAATTTTTGCAATTTTCTGGACATTCATGTAATTTTATACACGTGATGCATTAAAAATGTTGATCAATCGAATAAAATAAAAAAAAAACTCTCGAAAATTAGTATAGTGACACCGGACAATATAAGGGTTTGCAAACATTTTAGAATAATAGTCAGCTGTGTTCTTGAATTATCACCACTTCCATAACTTTCAAAATAACAGAAAAATATGCTAAGAAAATGAAAACGTTTGAACAACTGAGTTTGACAATTTTTCGAATATTTTCAATGTAACAATTATTGAGATACGTTAGAAACATTTTTCTTAATTTTTTCAAGCAATGTTGTTTTACGACATGTTTTGTAAAGTTCTCTAAAGAAATAAATTAGTACGTTCATTTGGTAACTTCTGAGAACTTTTTCGAAATTTTAAAATCAACATTATTCAATCCAATATCTCTATAATATTTTATCAGTACCAACACGATTTGAATCTTTACTGAAAGTTTCCATACCTTTCTCTTCGTGTAAATCATCTGTGGATTTTCCTGTCGGACTAGATTTGCCAGAAGTGGTGGAACCTTCACCACTTTCAACGATAGCTGACTTATCAGGAACCAATAGCTGCTGTCCAGGATAGATAAATGAGCTCACCAGCCTGTTGAGCTTCGACAATTCAGAGGGTGTCGTATCAAATCGTGCTGCCACTGATGTCAAAGTATCTCGATCTCCAACCTGAAAATCCCAATGGTATCACTATTAGAATCATATCAACAGTAGGTATATAATAAAATTACGAAATTACTCACTGTATAAGTTGTTGTTGGAATTGGAGGGGCTTTCTTCCTCTCTGCATCTGCAAGAAGTGTAAAAAAAAAATAAATATGAAAAATGAGAAATCACACTGAACAAGATAAATGTCACATTGATAACAAAAGACACAGTTATTGTAAGCTCTATTTATGATTCACCGGCGAGTTTCGTCTGATAATCGAATATTTCGTAATCTTCACTCAAATTGATTGATTCGGTATTTAGTAGAAAATAAATTAGATAATCTCTTCTATGTCGTCGATATATAAAAATTCTCCTTTCTTCATTCATGGTTAAACTAGCACTGATGCTCAGTTATTGCAAATGACAAAATGGCAATATGAGATTACAGAATCGGCATAGTAATTCTAGGAAATGCTCTTCCGAGAGTGTAAAATTCAATACAACACTAAGATAAATTTTGGTCTACGGTGTACACATATTAGGATTTGTTTTAACACCAAAATCTAACAACCTTATAAACCAAACTTTTTTGAATGTGAATTTTAAAAGCTTAACGGAGTTTGAGATACTTCGTACGTTATAAATTTTAGAAATAAGATTTATAGGATTTAAAGGAAAGAATCCCAATAATATTATTTTAAAATTAAAAAATTAGTGACAGTTTTAGAAATAAGAGCGATAAATAAATATAAAACCAAAAATTGTATAACAAGCTGCAACATTAAACGTCATTCAAACCCGTTGGCACTGAAAACAGCCCGAGAAATTGGCGCCAAAAACTCTGTAACTTATTGGAAAGAAATCTTCTGAGGGTATTGAAATTTTCTGTATGCATGAAGCCATTTCGTGCGATTTCTTCGGTTCCTAAAAATATGCAAAATCCCGGGACTCTCTGTATGTAATAGTTTTTAACAGAATTATCATGCCTCAATCTTTGGATGGTATAAATTGGAGATGAGATTCTTAACAATCTCACCAATTTAACTTAAATTTTTGGTGTTAATCCAAACCTTATAATTACACTTATTAGTCCAGACTTTGAGATCTCTTTCTCTTGGTGTATTGAGAATGCAATATTTTGTTTATACTGATACAGCATTTGTCATAAACGTATTGCTATACAGTCTCTCTCTCTCTTTATAACTCTATTTCTTTCTTTCTATCACTCTTTCTCAATTATTACCTCTTGATAAGCGTTCAACACTATCAATTCTGCCCTCAACTTTCGATTTGAGTGAGTCCAAATCAAATGGAGCCAAACCATGATCCACACTCCTTGATTTACTCCTGCAAAGAAAAAGAGACAAGAAAAAAATAGAGGTCATGTACATCGTATCTAATATCTCTGGTGATTAAAAATACTTTTGTAGATTATATGCGAAAAACCCCTTGGGCAAAAAATACCACATAAAAAAAATCATTCTCTCTCTCATGGTCCAACACAATAAATATATAGCAAACCACATTGGACACGTTTATCTCACTTCGCCACCTTACCTTTTGCCAACCCTTCTGATGTTGATTAAATCGAAATCTATGTCAAGGTCATGTTAAGAGCCACATACTTTCCACAAGATAAAGAAATTGATTTTCAATATCAAACATGCAAATACACTAAATAACACCACAAATGGAACCACTTCCCCCATCCCAAGAAAGGCAATAAACGCTTATATTATTGCCATGAATTGAGATATTTTCTACTATATACTAATGCTCAAATTGTTTGGTGCAAAAATATATATAGCATAGGAGTGCAAAAAGATGGAAATAAACTATTGATAAAAATATCCGTACCATGCAAATTTTTTGAGAAAGTGTTTTGTGTGAATTAATTAGGTCATGCACACAGTTTATTTGACAAATTCATTAGCACAAAAAAATAATATACTTTAATGCGCTAAAAGCTAAAAACTATAAAGATTTTTTTTGCTGACGCCAGGCGAGAAAATAAAATTAAAAAAAAACTGACACTTACCGAAAGACTGGACCTCCAGTGCGAGATAAAATATCAACATCAGCCTGACTTGATCTACGAGACCTATATATTGCATCGTGCAAAAGAGTAAAGGAAAAAAAGAGCAGGAAGAAAAAATAAAAATAAATAAAAATTGCAAACTCAGAAAAGACAGATAAAAAGAAAAAAAAATAAAAAGAAAAAAAATGTTAATAAATGTGCGCAAATGAAATTTATGCAAATGATCTATGTGATTTGGTGCTAAAATGAAAGCGATAACAAGCAGAAAGTGCAAAATACATTTCACCAATGAATATATTTAGCAATCTCAAGTTTAAAATTAAATGAAACTGATGGTACATTTTGCAGAAACTCAATTAATTTTACCATATCATTTTGAGAAATATATATGCCCCAGATGATTTTAAACATTTTAAACATACAATTTTCAACGCTGTTTTAGTACAAATATTTTAATTTAATTTAATATTGAAATTAATTTTAAAATATCTTTGATATTAATTCCGCCCCCATACGGCCATATCGCCGTCTTGAAGTCGATTCGAACTTATTGCTCTAATCAAAATTATAGATCTTTAACCTGACTATTGATGAGAGGTTACGATTTCGCTTCCGACCATTCATATAAATGATTTTTAAAGGTAGGGTTATATATTCTGAACCCTAAATTACTTGAAAGATCCCTTTGTCGAAAGAACCAAAATATTCGTTTGCGGATGATCTATAAGATATTGTAAATTTGAAAAATCTTTATAATCTTGTAGGTCAATTTTTCTAGGTCGATTTTTACAAATCGCATATCTTTATATCAATATTGAAGCAAATTTCCTACGCTTGAGTAGGAAAAACTCTTCAATATGGACATGCATTTCTCTATTTACTCTAGTGTGTAATAGAAGTTATTTCGAATGTAAGGATTACTCCTTCTTGGTCTTCTTTTTTTTGTCCATCTGAAACAGTGACGAAATCTCAAAATTCTAATTTTAGTTAAACTACCCCACTGTACCCCACATTTAGTTTGTATTTGCAATTGATGCAAATAATGTGAAAAATGCAAATATGACAAACGCAGATCGGTTATGCACGAAAGGCAAAGAGCTCTTCCACTGTTTTTGTTATCTAAAAATTCGAAATCAACATTAAGACGACGGTGGTCGCAGACAATGTTTTCAATTCAAAATTAAAAGGAAAAGGGCATTTTTTAATTGGGGTAGCTTTGAAATTGGGCCTGTTTCTCCTACTTAGGTGAGATTCTTAACAATCTCACCTACTATAATCCTAACAAAATCTCATGTCGTCCGATCGACCTCAAACTTGGCCAAAACGTGTTTCAGCACTTCCTGATCACGAATATATATGTGGCTATTTTACGTTCCCGGCCGGCCGGCCGGCCGCTCTTTGGAGCTTAATAGCTCCTAAACTAAAAAATATATCGACTTGCGGTTTTCGGCAAAGGTTATATATCGGGTGAAAATTGCAACTTGGTGCATTGACCCCCCACCCCCCACCCCTCCTTCCGCCATTTTGAAGACCCCCCTTTTTTTGTTTTCTCAATAGCTCCGCCCCTATGGCATCGAGCGGGCTCAAATTTTAGTATGTTATAGCTGGACCTTAGAGCTTTCCATCAATATCAAACTTAAGGTCCCCCGACCCCCCTGACCCGAGCTATAAGGGTCCAAAAAAAATTTCTTAAAATGGCCATAACTCCGGTTCTAATTGTCAGAATTTAAAAAGTGAGGGCGTTTTGGAAAGCTCTCGTGAAATGCCACCTCTCCTTCTAACATCACAAGTTCATAAAACCACCGCTAGGGGCGTTTTTTTTAAAAAGAAAATTTTTAAATCTTATAAGTTAAATAACTCAAAAATTCCATTGTGCATCGGGCTGAAATTTTAGTATGTTGTAGCCGTTGATTATACCTATCAAACAAAAAAAACCTTAAGTCGATCCATAACCCCTGACCCGAGCTATAAGGGGTCAAAGTTTGAACATTGACCGGCCTCTATCTCCGGTTCTAACTAACATAGCGACCTAAATTTTACCTTTTTGGTTTCGTCTCGATGAGCACTTTCAGATGGAAGTTCAAAAATCCACCACAGGTGGCGCTGTGATAGCGTCAAAATTCATCGAAATTCAAAGTCACTTTTCTCAAAAACGGCATTGTGCAAGTTAATGAAATTTTAGTATGTTGTAGTCCAGTCTAGGACGTTTCCAAAATGGTGCGTATGTGCGCTGTGGTTTCAATAGAACCGGAGATATGTAGGATTCGAAACAACGTTGAATATTGAGGTAATACTTCTTTAAATTTCACAAATAACTATATTTCAGGGATATGTAATTCACAATTGAATAAAATGCGTCTTCATTCTTTGATTAATTGCACAGGACTAAATTTTGTCACCAAACGGGCTACTACATTTTCATATAACAATAAATTATTTCCCACACGGCCCTTCCTGATATCTAGTGTCCCCCTGGACAACTTCCTGGCCAGTACTTCATTGAATCGGCGGCCGTCATGGTTTGTTCAGGTCCTTCTCCAGTTCCAATCTTCCTCATCTTATAGCGGTTGTGAGGTAGTATTTCTGTTATTTCATATGGTCCAACAAATTTTGCTTTGAATTTGTTACCAACATCAAATTGGGTTTTGCTGATGGCGACCAAATCTCCAATCTGATACTCATGGGCTCTTCTACTTCGGAGATTATAAGATCGTCTATTTTCGTCTTGAATCTTGGCAATATTTTGCCTTGCCAAATCTCGTAATGCACATCTCTGCTTGTCAAAGTCTTCTCTCACCTCTTCTTCCAAGACTTCCACAATTTTTATATCTTCAGGATGTCGCATCTTTACACCAACGAGCAATTCAAATGGTGTCATCTGAATACTTCTTTGATATGAAGAATTCAGGTACTGTTGTACCTTTGGCACAAACTTAAACCATTCATCAGGTTTCTGAATCGATAACTTTGTTAAAGCTGGGATTACGATTCGGTGAATCCTCTCCACCTGACCGTTACCTCTCGGAACTCCAGTTGCCACATGATGCAACTCAACTTTGTTGTCTTCACAGTATTTCTTGAAGTTATTCGCTGTGAATGCTGTACCTCTGTCTGTAATAATGCGCCTTGGAAAGCCAAACACTTCGAAGATCACAGACAACTTCTTGAGAGTCTCATCACACGTCGTAGATTTTACCGCAAAGATCCACACGAACTTTGAGAACGCATCCACAACAGTCAATAAATAGTTATAGCACTTCCGCGTTGATGGCATAGGCCCTAGATGGTCTACATGCAAAGTATCGAAGGGATTTTCGCCTTTGGGAATCGGCATCAACTCACCATCTCGTTTGCCCTTCTTCTTCTCAGCTAAAATGCATGGGACGCAACTGCTGATACACTGCCGGATCTTGTCATCAACGTCAGGAATGTATAGATCACTTCCAATCAATTCCTTAGTCTTTTTCACACCAAAATGTCCTCGGCAGTGGAATTGACTCACAATCTCCATTTGCATTGTTTTCGGAACAACTAATTTACGTTTACCATCTTCTTCCACGTAAATTATGTCTCGCTCACACACATAGTTTTGATATGGTGCAACTTGTAGAGCAGCTCTAATTGCCTCAATTTCACCATCATGTCTTTGAGCAGCTCTTATCTTAGTAGTGACATCATCATCGCTTTTCATCATCATCACATTGGCACGCGATATCGCATCAACATGGATCATCTTCTCTCCTGGACGATGTTCTATGGTAAATTCATATTCACTCAACTGCAATACCCATCGTGTAATCCTCGGATGGATATCTCTTTTGCTCATGGTCATCTTAAACGCTGCACAATCGGTAACCAATTTGAATTTAATCCCCAGTAGATAAACACGATACTTCCTTATCGTCTCAATAACTGCCAGAAATTCCAATTCATAAGAATGGTAGTTTCTTTCTGCATCATTTGTTGTGCGACTGTAAAAGTTACAGGGATGCATTTTCCCATCGTCCTTGCTACGCTGCATCAGAATACCAGCGATGCCGTCTTTGCACGCATCTGTGTGCACTTCAGTCTCATCTTCCGGATGGTACATCTTCAGAACAGGGTAACTGGAAAGCGTCATCTTGAGCAAATTAAATGCCCTTTTCTGGTCTTCCCCAAATTCAAATTTACTTCCCTTTTTCAGCATGGTACTCAATGGTCGGGAAATAACTGCGAAGTCTCTCACAAATTTCCTGAAGTAAGATGCCAGTCCATAAAAGCGTTGGAGTTGCTTTACCGTCTTTGGCTCAGGATACTTCACCAGTTTCTCGATCTTATTTGCAGATGGCTGCACCTTCCCCTCACTGATAACATAACCTAGATATTCCACTTGACGTTTCAAGAATGAGCACTTCTTGAAGTTGAATATCAGTCCATTTTTCTCCGCAACCTCAAACACACGTCTTAATTTGCTGAGTCCTTCTTCTTCGTCTTGAGATGGTATGATTAAATCGTCCACAAAAGTAAGAACCACACCTTCCTTGATCAAATCCTTCAATACATGGTTAATGAAGCGACAAAAGTTGTTTCCACTGGTGCACAAACCAAAAGGTGTTTTGTTGAACTCATATTGTCCATCATGTGAGACAAAAGACGTGTACTTCTTGCTTTCTTCCTCAACAGGTACGTGAAAATAAGAGTTTTTCAGGTCTAGTGTTGAGAATACACGTGCACCTGACAACTTGTCCACTTGGTCCTCAATAATCGGCATCGGGAATCTATCACGAATCATCCTTTCATTCAGTTTACGATAATCCACGCACATCCGATACGATCCATCTTTCTTCTTTGCCAATACGATTGGACTTGAGAATTCACTGGTGGATGGACGAATAACGTCTTCTGCAAGCCACTGGGTAATCTGCTCCTCAACTACCCTCTTCTCCAGTGGTGCTAATCGGCGAGGATGTTGATAAATCGGAGATTCATCAGACAACTCAATCTTTGTTTGCACGACAATATTCTCGGGATTTTTGGGTGAATAACTGGAAATCAGCTGTTCAATTTCTTCACGATATTTTCCCGTGACATCGACCTCAATCTCATCACATTGGATCTGCATTATCCAATTTTCGTCTTCAGAAGTGTTTTGTTTCGAGTTTCCCGTTTCTGGAGCTTCGATACCCACTCGATCACGTGGTCGTATCGTCACATTACCAGGCGTTATCGTGTAATGCACTGCCTTCAGGAAGTTTCTGCCAATTAGCAAAGTTGCTTCCATGGCTCCTTCGGGAACAACATGGCACTCTATTTGATATTTTGTGCCATCAACGTCAACATTCAGTGTTGTTTTGGCTAATGCATGGGTGATAGCACCACCAAAACCTCGGATTCTTCGGGATGAGAGCTGGTGACTCTCACACTGGTCCTTGATCGACTTGTAAGTATTTTCTTTAATCAAAGATAAGTCACTGTAGCTGTCAATGACCCCACAGAGCTTCTTCTCCCCAATATTGACTTGCAAAACATCAAGTTCATCATCAGCTGACTGGATGATATTGACCTTTCCGTCATTCTTTTTCTCAGACTTCTCAGCTTTCGCCTTTTTCTTACAATTTCGGGATATATGGTCAAATCCATTGCATCTAAAACACTTTGGTCCTTTCTCTTTGTCTGGACATTCCAAGGATTTGTGACCAGGATCACCACAATTGTAACAAACAACCGGTTTTTGGGCTTCTCCGCGAGATTTCTGGGAACCACTGGCGACTTTTTTAAGATTCTCGTCTTTTTTCTTTGCGTCTTTGAGTTTAAGTTGCAGTTTTTCGTATACCTCGATACGAGATTTCAACTCTTCAACTGACTTCGCTCCATAGAGCTGAGATTTGTTCTGGACATTGTCATCAATGCCATCACAAATGTGCTCACATATCGTTGCCTCGTCAAGGCTACCCATCCTGCCCAATCTCTGCATTTCATAGACAAAATCCAAGAACTTTTCATCGGCTTTTTTCTTGCGATTTGTCATGCGTCTATGCACATCGAGAGAACTTAATTTTTGGGCAAACTCCGTTCTCAGGGCATCTCTCAAGGTCTTCCAATCCTTGATGCCCGTTGTTGCAAAAATGAATTTACGAGCAGTGCCTATCAACAATTTTTTGCAATACATTAATTTTTGGATGTCGTTCCATCCAAGCGTCATTGCGGTGTCTTCGAATTCCTCCAACCACACCTCAACGTCCTGCGATTCTTCTGCGCCAAATTTCTCTAGAGATTCTTCTACATCGCGCAGGCTAAACATCTTGTAAACGTTTGGAACAAGCATATTGGGAATAGTTGGGACTGGGACATCTTCAAGAGAAGCATTGGTACTAGGACCACATGCACCGTCACTTTGGGTATCATTTTCATCCTTATCAAATTGCACAATGCGCTGTGCTAGCTCCTCTTTGGAACCTTCACAAGGTAAATCCCTCTTTGCGCATTCAGTCATCAACCCTTTCTTGGTGAAATTCTCCACCAATTCCTGAACACTTGACATTTTCGTCGTTTGCAGTGTTGCCTCAGTTCGTCGTTATGCAACAATTGCCGTCGTTCGTCGTTAGAAAAATAGTCGCCGTCGTCTTATGCAACTTTTTTTTTTTTTTCGTCTTATGCAACTTTTTTTTTTTTTTTTTCGTCTTATGCAACTCTTGCCGTCTTTCGTCCTGCGTCTTCGAGGTTTTTATTTTCACTAGAACACTCTTTTGTGCTTTTTGCACCGTCTTTCGTCTATATTTGTTCTTTTAACGTCTTTCACAATATTTTTCACGTCTCTTCATCAGTTTTTTTTTTCACTCACTTTTTCGTCAGCATCCTCAATATTCCACGTTTTTCGTTTTCTTTCCCAACAATTTTCTACCCATCCCGGTTGAGCCCCCATGTAGGATTCGAAACAACGTTGAATATTGAGGTAATACTTCTTTAAATTTCACAAATAACTATATTTCAGGGATATGTAATTCACAATTGAATAAAATGCGTCTTCATTCTTTGATTAATTGCACAGGACTAAATTTTGTCACCAAACGGGCTACTACATTTTCATATAACAATAAATTATTTCCCACAGATATGAGGGGTCAAAGTTCACAAAATTCAAAAAATCATATCTCCGGTTCTATGTGACCGATTTTGATGAATGAGGGCTTAAACGAAAGATCTCACCAAATGCTACAACTTTCTAGAATATTTGAACTTCGTGGGACCAACACCAGGGGCGCCACAGTCGAAAAACCAATTTCAATATCACATAACCTCAATTATCTCGACTGTCGCTGAACCGATTTTGATGATTACTTCGACATAATTGTAGAGCACATTTGTCTCTACATTTCGTCCATACATCATTTTCCGATCAGACTACGCTATCACTCCGATTTTGCCGTTTAAGTGTGAAAAAATTGATTTTTCCCATAATAACGCTTTGAAAGCACTCAGATGCCAATTTGACTGCCTCTACTCCACCAAGACACTTAAAATAGGGTTTTAAATGGAAAGTCTCTCAAAATACAACAATTCTTTGATATAGTTGAAGTTCAACAAATGACTACTTGGGGAACTCTGGATGAAAAAACGAGTTAAGAAACAAAAAATCTCGCTTATCTTGGCTTCTGAGTAATCGATGAGATCATGTTCTATGGGAAAATTATAGACAACATTCTGGTCTACATTTCACCCATATAACACTTTTGTGCCAGTTCATCCAAATCCTTGATATTTTGGTTTAAATACAAAATTTGTATAATTTCACGAATTTGATTCAAGATAACTGAATGGCGTCTCCCAACTTCAGCTCCAAATCGAATTTGCATGCACTCCGAGTTAGCTCACGTTAAGAATCTCACCTACATAAGCCGGTTAGGATTATCTGTCCCTTTTAAATGAAACTGGACCTTATCACAATTTAATTTAGCTTCGCAAACCAATTTGGAAGCTATATTACTTTATGGACTCAATTCCATTTAAAAATAGGAGAAAAAGCCCAAATTTCAAAGCTGCCCTACTTCCCCCTATTATATGGCACAATACAATGCCCTGCATATAAAGAAATTTGCAAATAAAGAATGCCTAAAATTTATTATTGCAAAATGTCGAAAAATAAATTCCAAAACCGGTTTATTGTTAAACAAATCATATTAAGAAAAAATAGAGAAATGAAAGAAATTTAATTTAAAGTTACTGAAAAAAGTGCATTTGTGTTTGGTATTTCAAAATTTTTATATGCGGATTTAAAGTCATAGTATAATTCAATTTATTTATGTTCATATAAGTATGTTTCGTAGCTACAATTTTCACAATTTCTCTTTAATAAAATACATTGTTCTGATAAGAATCCATTAAAATGTTCTTGTGATTTATTCTGCCATTTCAATGCATTGAATACAAAATTCACACCGTAATTTGCATTTCACTCTTCAAGCATTCGAAAAGTATATAAATAATTTCTTTTTACTAAAAGTCTTTTTAAGTCATAAAGTATAAGTTATTGTGAATTTAAAAGAAAATTTGAGATGACCCACTTTCCTCAAATTTTCAATCACATATTCATATTTTTATGTCTAGGAAAATTTCTTGTAGAATTAATCCCCAACAGACGTGTTCCTAATAACACTTTGACTAATTTAACCTGAAACCCAATCGATACAGTAAGACAAATTTGATAAGAAAGCAAAGAATGATTATCCCTATGTGATTAAATGATACAAAAAAGGAACAAGCGGATATGAAATGTAGTAGAATGAATCATTTAGTGGAATTTCCGTAATATCAGTATCTCTTACCAGTAGCCAGCCTTCTTTTTAAATTTCGACAATTGTGTCTCAAGAACCATCTTGTGCGTGATATTTTGCCTGTGACCCCAAAGTAAATTCCTGTCCTTTCGTCTATCGATTGCAATATACCCCAGAAATTGTTAACAAATATCTGGCCTCCAGCAAGACACGTTTTTCTTTTCCTCACAACCTACAGTATATGTTTATATATATCATATATAAACATGACAGAAAATTCTCATTATAGTTTTGAGTACTTCTGCAGACACGACTACCTTATCAAGAGACAAACACAAGAATGTGGACGATATGAGAAGTCATGACGCTAAGAATTTATGACGCATATAATCATTGAGAGAAGTATAATTATTTTTAGTGACATAAATTTCTCCTTCTTTTATTATTTATTTTTCATGATCTCAAAAGATCTCATTGCTAATTTCACTTTCACGTTCAAAGTGAATTATCTCTAATTAAACAATCCCCAGTGACTGAGATGGAGATACACGGTTATTCAATTGAGTATGACTTAAAGTCATTTACTCACGATCCATTCCACTTTATAACTACCAACCTTACGGTATATTCTTTTCTCTGTATCTCACTTTTAATGTAGATTTTTCCTTCTAAATGTACATTTATGGGAAAAAAACCACTGTCCAAGTAAAGAATGGCCTTCATGAGTAATATATACACGTGACTATTAATTCTTTCTTTGCTAACTTCTTTTATAATAAAAAAAATTAGCACATTTGTTTTTCACCCTAGACTTCTTCTTTATATTATTGCAGAAATTCAACCTTCTCTCTGTTTTATTCCCAAATATTAAAAAAAAAATCAAGCAAACACAAGAACCGTAACGTGACAATATTTCGAATAGAACAGACCACGTTATGTTACAGGCAACTGGTTATATAGTGTTCTTTTCTAAAGCCTCGAGCGCCTCGAAAGAAAAATTTACTTTTCCAACACGGAGTTTTTCTCATTTACTGTTTTTTTTTAGCAAAATTTCTTTGATAATTGTCGGATCTGTTGAATAACAAAATTCCTTCAATATTTCCTCCAACACACTGTTTGACAAAGCTGTTTTTGCAAAAATTTCTTTACAGCACCGTATACAGCATTATTGTTTTATTATTGATAATTTTTGGTCATAAACGATAAAAAATGTGTGGAAAAATAGAACGCATTTCAGGAACATTTAAATTTTCTCATTTTTCAAAAGTGCTCAAATAATACTTTTAAATAACACGAAAGTTTTTTTTTGAAGGTCATTATCGTTGAAACTCTAAAATAGTAATTATGCAAAAATTGTTTTTTTTTTAAGCGGTAATAGCGGGGCACACCTTTTCGTTTAATAAAACATTACACACGCAATTTCTATTTCACAAAACCTAAATATCTTTTCACACTTATGATATCCACAAACGATGCGCATTTGTTGAAAGCTTCTGACAAACTGATCGAATGAGGTCTTCGTGGTACAATGGGTAAAAAAAAAGAATTCATACATAATGTAATCTTTTAGCAATTTCACGGTATAAGAAAGGCCTGACATCTTATCACTTCATTAGTCCACGCTTCTACTCAAGATATTTATGGCGTTGTGAGGCATTGGGTATAAAACACATGTGTAAAATGTAAATATTCTTGCACACAAGTGTCTGTGACTGTGCATTTTCTATTTGTAAAAGAAAAAAAAATAAATAAAATTGCAAGAGGAAAAAACATCATGAGCCCACGCAATTTTGCAATAAACATTCAACAACCTTCTCTCAATATATTCCTTCCTTCTACTAATTCAAAAGACATACAAATACAAGCTTTTTTTTTCTCTTCTAAAGCTCACCCTCCCCTCTCTTTTTCAATAATCCTCAATGCATCAACACTATATATAATACCGACAGATTAAAGCCACTCTCAAGTGGAATCATAAATCTCTTTCCCTCCAAATCACCACACACTTCAAGACTAACTTCTGGAGTTTGTTGTGAAACTGATACTGATAGGCAATGGCACTGGGAAAAACTTAGGCTACCCCATATAGTGTATTTTCAAGTAGTCAAGAAAGTAGCTGTAAAAGAAGTATGGTGTAGTTCTTATCAAAATACATAAAGTATATATAACCCAGGAAAAAACTCACGTCCTCACGTGCGAATTGCGCAATAAAGTCAACAGTATATCTTAATATAACCTCCATTAATAATTGCATCATACTGAATGGTAGTTAATGAGTTGTGAACATTCACAAAAATTCACTTTTGCGGCCCAGTCGATATTTGAATTTACGACACCACGTAAAGTTCCCACGCCTCGTCAATATGAATTCCTAAACCTGTGAGTAACACTCAAACTCATCTATGCACCGCTATAGAAAATATTATACTATCTACAGACTGGAAGCTTAACCTCGTATCTAAATTTCTCTAATTTTTAAAGTCCAAGTTCAAGTAAATTTTAGAACACAGAAGAAATGTTTGTGCTTACTTCAAGCTTTACCGTTACGACATATGAAAATATAAACCTTATTACTAAACCTCAAGTATGAATGAGTCATTAAACGATCTTCAGAATATAAGTCTAGCACAGTTCTCTAAAGATATGAGTTTTCTAAACACGTAATTACAATTAGCGGCTACAACAATATTAGAATGTATGTCAGAATTTTTTTAAAAAAAATTGTTTATTGAGAAATTACAGCAGTTAAGCCATATGGATAAACCTTAGATTGGAAAACTGTGTTATACACGGGCTTCAGACTAGAGATTTATGGATGAGACTTATACAGGCTTCAGGCCTAAGGCTTAGCCGTATGGCTTAACTTCTTTAATTTCTTATCAGCCAAGAATTCAAAAAAAAAATGGGACTTAAGATTTGGATTCTTAAGAACAAATGATCAATTACACTCTAAAAAATCAATAAATTTAATTGCGATTTAGGATTTTAAAACCTTCGGGATCTCGGCTAAACCTCTAGTCTGAAGACCGCTTTATAGCACTTAAGTCATAGTCTGAAGAGATCTGGTTATGGCTAAGTCCAAAAATATGGACACTTAGCTAAGTCCTCATTGAAACGAAGGTTTAGTGCTTTGTTAGTGGCTTATCGATTATGACGCAACCTTGCAGAGACATTAAAGCATAAAATCAGTCATTACAGAGATGAAAGAAAAAATTATACGTGTATTCAGGTAGAGCTTTATGATATTTTGAACGAAAAATTGAAATACTAAAAAGCTGAGATTGTAAAAAATCTCAGCTAAAAAGCTTGAAATAAAATATCTTCACAATACTCGAGTTAGAAATGATTTTGTACATAAAAGTTTGAAAATGCAGTTTTTTATGTCTTCGGAAAATGCAATTTAACTGCTCGCCAGATTTCAGTGTTGCCAAAATCTAAGCACTAAGTCTCAATTTACGTCTGAAAAGGTTTCTGGCTCGACTTTAGTTCCCAGCAAAGCCCTTTTAGTGAGGAACTGGCATTAGTCTCAGGTCTGAAGCCGGCCTTACGGACCCTAGATTGAGTATAGGAATTAGGATCTAAACTTATAACCTTAACTTCTTAGCCCCAGTTTCAGTCACATACCTTAACTTTTCCAATTTTTTTATCAGGTTTTTGGAAAAAGGACTTGAAAACACTAAAATTCGTTGTTTTTTGGATTTAGAAACATTCGGGAAGTGGATTAAGTTTTCAGTTCGAAAAACTTATGCAACTAATTTAGCTATGAACGAGTTTAGTAGCTTGTCAATTTAAGGAATAAGTCTATCAAGGCCCTAATTCATTCTTCACACCAGAGGTATTACATTTATTCTAAATGGAGAGTTTTTTGGGGAAATTCGGACTTAGAATGGCATAATAATAACAGCAATTACTTCCTTAAACTTTTAAAATTCAGTGATCATTCTAGTTAATTAGAAATAAAAAGATATTCCAATTTGAAGATAGTGTTTTTTAATTCTGCTATTTAGTTTTTGTAATGTCACTATCAGTGAATTTTTTTCTTAGAACTTCTTCAAATTGGAAACAATTGTTGACGAAAATTGTTCCCAATCTCTATAGAATTTCAAAAATTTATGTAAAAAATGAAAGGTGTGTGGATTAAAACGAAAAGAACAATTTATGTTTTTTGTATTATAGACTGGTACAAATTACGATTAATACGAATCTGTAATTTGTACATTCCAACATAGTATTTTCCATTTAAAATATCGTCACCTCCATCAGTTAATTTCGTATAATTTCTGTAGATTCCTATTTGCTATGTGAGAACCTAATATGCAATAATATGCACATTATAATTAATGTGAGGTTCTTCATTCGAATTTGATTTAAAAGAAGTTATCCTACATCTTGCTGGGACTTAGAAAGCCATAATTTTTTTTTTTTAATTAAATTGTTCCGGTAATAACCGTGAAAATGAGATTTACACCATTATTTGTATTGTAAGTAGCAAACGTATATCTTATGATAAAATAAAATTGTTAAGTAATCATTAGGGTGGATACCCTGAATGATGCCACTACCTAATTTAATGCCACCTTGAATAAAAAGGGTATTTTTTCAATATTACGATATTTTCGAATTATATGCAATGGTGATTGTTGCATTATTTCAAAATTCGAAATTATCGTAATATTGAAAAAATTACCCTTTTATTCAAAGTGGCATCAAAACGGGTAGAGACATCATTCGGGGTATCCACTCTACTCATAAGTAAATTTTTTATGTTCTAAGCATACATCCTAAAGATAATCCTACACAAGCGTAAATCATTTGCTCCAATAAGTCAAACATTTTACTATTATATAGTTTATTTTACAATAAATTATGTAATTTAGTTCAATGAAATTTTGTATGCAAAGAATTACAAATTTTACCACTAAAAATTACACTATCGTGTTCAGGTATTCAAAAGATGGGGTAATCCCCGTGACCCAGCTACAAAAACCACAGAACATTGTCCAATTAGTTGTTATACATAAGATTTTGAGGGAAAAATATTTGAGTCACGGAAAGACCAATTTTTTTTGTATCTTAGTACGATATTGTTGTGTATCATTTGAGTTAACATCGCAATCAACTAATGCATATACACATTTGCACCTGAGGTATAGAGTCATAGAGTATAAGAGTGAGAATTATAAGGGGAACCCTCTTCTGTTTACAATTTTATTGTAGACATAATATATATATAGTAGATGTGTACGCATGTAAATTATTTCGCTCTCTTCTAGTAGCTGTAAATTAAATTATGAGCTTCTGAATGTGTGTGAAAATGAATGAATTGGAGGAAAATAAGGTGAATAACACTTGTTGCACCACAACCAAATTAACTCTATGCGACTCCACCACATCAAATCACCGCTAATTTAGTAAGTTCAGAAAGCCTTCATCTAAATGCGATTTCGCAACTTTCAATCTTCGTAGCACCAGCTGCTATTTAATTTTTTTTTCTTTATTTATTTTGTCAATCAATGAAAGGTGTGTATTTTAATAATGAGCCAAGCATTAATCACTGCATATATTTGACATTGAATTGGAATGCACTTAATCTAACCTCTGCTTGAGATTTTCCGGCTTTAGGATATTCCACCAGGAGTGCCTCTTTTGACGTCCTCCATATCCAATAGCAAGCTCATCTTCCGCCACAATTTCATTGTCATCAGCTGTGGGTGGAAGGCCGACCTTCCGACGTCTACGTTCAAATTTTGCCTGCCATGATGATCGTCGGTGTCGTCTTCCGGGAAAATCCGGATGAAGATGATCACCATTATCTGCCTTTCCATTCTCACCCTCAATGCCACTTTTCAATCGTCCAATTGAGGGCATTTCACCAAATTGATCCTTATTCTGTTGACAAATATCACGTGAGAATGATAAATCATCAATTCATTTCTTATGTCGATAGATTTTGATGCTGAGGAATTCACAATTTAATTGAACACAAATATCAATTCTTCAATTTCATAAACTGATCACTTTAAATGCGATTGTGAGAGTGATTGTTATATCTGTGAGAGATTTCATCAGAAACTTGTGAATGAAATAAAATCTCTCAATTGAAAGCTTATACATTATATGTTTTATGTAGCTCTTGTCAGTTGGAGAGAAAATCAAATTATCCTCAATGTAGAAGTTTTTCCAGTTAAGTGTAAAATGCAATTAGTGCACACATTTTCTCCTATATATGTAGTATATATATATACCTTTTGACCACCCTCGCGACGACCCAGAAATGCCACAGCAATGGAACTCCGCCGCTTGTTATTAGGCTTTTCCGTGTTGTTATTGCTAACGGTAGGATTGCGTCCCAACAGCCCAATGGCCAGAGATGAACGTCTTGGTGGTTTTGGAGGTATTCCATTGTCTTGTTTCTCCTCTGTGGGTGTCGTGGATTCCTCTTCGAGTGACACAAGAGTTGGTATTGAACTTGTGCTCCAATCTTTCCTCGAGCGGTACTTTCCCGCTGACAATACACTCGTCATATTTCTTTTCTTTTATCAAAACTTTTTGCACCACTGATAAATTCTTTCAGAGTCTTGGTTTTTCCTCAATCAATTTTTGGACAATCTCTTCTCTTCTTTTTTCACTTTATTTTTCACTCACGTCATGAACGAACTGCTATAGAAAAGAAGTATGTGGATTAGTTGTGATTATTTAATAATAATCACAGCTATTGCAATGATGCAGTTTAGTCAAGAGTTTAGTTAACCATTTTCAATCAAGCTTTTATTCAAAATTAAATTGAGTAACTATCGAAGCTAATCAAGTTTGTAATCCACTGTAGGATTTAAAAAGATATCCCGTGATTTTTCTTAAACCTAGCTTCTACGCAATTTTGTATAATCGCGTATTTTTGAAAAAAGAATCATTTTATCATTTTTAAAAATCTGTTTTAGGTATTATATGAACCCACGCAAGACCATTACAAAACATGCCCAAATTTAAAAATTCAATAAAAAGTTTTCGAAGTATAACATTATAAGGATAACTAGGCCCGCCAGCCGGATCTACATCGGTTTAAAATAGATGTTTTGACGATATCTTTTCCGTCTTTTCCATTATTAGCTTACCCCTGCGCTATTTTTTTGTGTGATGACATCTTCTATTAAACTTATTTTGTTATTTTTTTTATGTTTTTGCAATAAAAGTCCTACAAATCAGACATATTTTGATGAAAATAAAATATTGAAAAAAACCTTTTAAATTAATAAAGATCATAACAAAACTAAAAAATCATATTTCGATAAAATTTATCACGTTCAATATCTGATGAAAAAAACGCAAAAAATAAAACAGCTCTCATAGCGCATTACTTCCTTTGTTTTTTCCCTCTTTTTAATTTACTGTTTTTCTCTCACAACTGTAAGAGGGATGACCTATTCTTGTGATTCAATAAATATTATTATTATTATTACTGTAAATGTATTATTATTATGTTCTTATACTTAAGTCTTTTGGAGACCTTTGCAAAATACATCTGTAATTAAAGAACTCATCAACACTTTATCGAAATATATTATTTTAAATTTCTTTTTTTTAATATTTTTTTATTTTGTTTATTTTAAGTTTAACCGACCAGATATTGCACACTAAAATTCAAGTTTGTATTGGAATATTACAACAATTTTCTTCTCAACGAGTCAGAATTGTTAATACGTAACCCGTAACCTAGCTATGTTTCTATCATTTTTATAATAGCTATCTTTTTAAAATTTGAGACTTTTTATTTTAATATGTGGGGCCAATGCGGATTAACATTTTATTTAATTGGGGAATGGAACTACTTGTGAACAAAACTGGGGTGGGCCCCAGACTGTACGCGAGGAGCTAGTCCTAAACACGTCTGCACTGCACGACGGTCCGCCAAGAAGAGAGAGAATTCTCCCTTTCTCTACTTGCATTCCTATTCGTTGCTAATAGTCCTATAAGATACTCGCTTGACAGTCGTCTTCACCACCCTCAGAGGTTCTGGTCCTGGAAAGGAGACCATTGTCTCGAAAGAGCGGGAATTTTGCCAAAGCAGAGCCTTTGTTGCTTATGGCGGGTTTTATTGCTTCTACAAATTTATGAATAAAAAAAAGCTTGAAAAGCTATTCTGGTTTCATTAAAATATGATTTTTTTTTTCAGAAACACTTCGCGAGTTCGCGACTGTAAGAGGTAGTCCATGGATTTATTGAGTAATTAACAGGGGAAGTGGGGCACCTTTCAATTGTGGCAGCTTTAAAAATAGGCTTCTTATTTTCTCCTATTTTAAACGAACCTGGACATTACCGTGATAATATTTGGCTCTACAAACCAATTTGGAGCTGAAGTACATAATGATAAGCCTTAATTCGTTTTAAAGATAGGAGTAAAAAGTCAATTTTCAAAAGTACTCGAATTCAAATGTACCCATCTTCCCCCTACACAAAATATACTTTATTGAAATTTACAGTAGAAGAATCACCGCTCCCTTAAGCTGAGAAAGATTCATCATTGGCTTTTTATGCGAAATTTCTCTGATACAATCGTCATAAATTAGAGTTGATTGCCCCGCAATTGCAGGTGCTGATTCACAATGACTTCGAAAATATTAATTGTCCCGATTGTCCCAATAAATAAATGGATTAGTCAACTTTTTGTAGGGCACGGAAACAAACTCAGAGAATCTGAGTCAAACGAAATATTGATAACACGCAAGACATACTTTTTTTTCGGCGCCATAATCCTTATCCTCAGTGAGAGATTATCCACTGAATTCAAAGTGCAAAAATATTAACCTTTCTCAATAAATACCATACAAATTTTAGCATAATTACACACTCACGTAGTGAAACAACATTCTACAAATTAATTGCAATTTACACCATTTTTAATAGCTCAGATGTGAATTTAATACTCATACTTGAATTACTCTTTTGCAGTTTTCTCTCTCAAATAAGACATTCACGCAGACTTTATAGGAGAGTTGTTATTGAAAAGAAAACGGAAGAAAACTTTGTGGTGTCAACTTTCAAAATGTTCAAGACCAAAAGGAAATTGCGACTTTTCTCCAACAATTCTCCCTCAATACATTTTAGTATGCACACTGATTTTTACATCACCTCGAGCCTATTTAAAAAAAAAAAGTTCCACACAATTTACATAAGCTGCAAAAAAAATTGCGTTGTGGCTTGCCAATCTCAGATATGAACGTCTGATAAGACATGTGATTATTTCTCGCACTGATTTTGCTCACAGCCAGAAAATTGATGAAAAAAAAGAATGTTGATAAATTACTTCAATTGACATTAATTCCGATTTTCCGCTTATGATATATACAATTTAATGCTAATTGCAACAACTCCTTTTTTACCCAACGTCAAATAAATCCCTCCTTCACAATGAGAATTATTGTATATAGCAGTAAATTTCTGTACAATAGCCATAAATGCAATGTACTTCGAAAAAGCTTCATAAATAATCCACGATCGAGATTGGATTTAAAAGAAATATGAATTATTTCACTTGTACTATTAAATCACCATAATTTACTAAGAATTTCCTGATTTATTTTCCAATAAGCAATTAATAAACATTTTATTTAAAAAGAATTTACAATAAATAAACTGTATTGCATTGTGAAATAAAAAATGGGTTCCTTTCAAGATGAATATTTTAACCAATATTAAAGATGAAAAAACTGTTTAATACGCTTTAAGTATAATGTAAAATTAACACTATGAATTCCAAATTAATTTTATTTTTAGCAACAAATGCACTCAGCATTGTAAATAACTTTTGTGATTTATTTGTGAATTTTCCCAATTAACAAATTTAAAGCATCGCAATGCGAAATGAGTTTCGTTGTATAATTTTGTCACACTATTTTAATAAAATACACTGAATCTCTGCATTTCAACAACACTACCAGTGTTTATAATGAAATTGAATTGTGCAATTATTGTTATTAATTTCGACATGGCAACAATTAACGTGGCTCTTGATAAAATCACATACATGTGCATTTTTTTTGAGCGGAAGTGCAGTAACCCAAATTGAATATTTATTGGTGAAAATTTCCACAATACAGTCATTAACACTTTCCCCTGGTTATACACTTCTGTCTAAGTATATATATATATATATATATATATATAACACAATATCGAGGGAAATACGTTGAATTTTTACCAAAGTCAATGGATATAAAATTCAGTACATATACCGAATCCTTGATTAAATCTAATTATTTGTTGAACGATTGTGTCAGTAGGAATTTCAATTAATCAACATTATATATGACCAGTAAATATAGAGAAAAATATTCAAAAGAATTTATTCTTGAAAAATTCTTATTTTGTCCCGCGATGCAATGTTAACAACATTTGAAACACTTTGCAGAAAAGTTATTCACATTCCAGTTCAATGGCTTGTTCGCGCATTCAAATCTTGCAGAGCGTTTTCTTCACTCTCAAACGACAACATTTCCTTTCTCTCATTCCTATCTTTTTTTTAAACTCCATATCGTCGTTTCCATCAACAAATATCGTATATTTTTATGATTTATGATTTCTCACTTTTAATATTATATTTGAGGAATAATTTTAATTTGTTTTTCCCAAAAAAAAAAAGAAATTAAAAAATGAAAGAAAAATTATTTCAATAAACCGCAAAATGTGTTTACATTAACTATGTTCACTTGGAGGTGTTTATTGTATTCAACAAAATTTCCACACGTTGTTGATGCACTACTTGTATTGTGTAATACAACAATTCTACACTATTGAGGAAGATAGATTATGATGTAAAATATATTCTTTTTTATTTTACGGGTACTTTCTTCACCATCTGTTAGGGTTGTCTCAAAAATCTAGCTTCCTTCTTAGTGGAAGGGAATTCTGTTGAGATTCAGAGAGGTCTCCAGACCTCAAGTTCAGCCATTTGGTTTAACTATTCTAATTTCTTATCATTCAAATTTTTAGAAAAATTTCGACTTACTATTGGATATTAAGGATAAAATAACTAATAGATTTAGAAAAAAAACTGAGAAATTGCTTCTAATTTAAAATTTCGAGACCTTCAGTAACTGGGCTAAGACCTCAAATCCGAGTTAGTTCCAAAGTTTTAACAGGAGATTTTTAAACGTACGTTTTTTTGTCAAAAGTCATTCTATAAAACGATTTATCCGTTAAGATAAAAAAATACTCTTCAGGTAATTCTAGGGATCGACCATTAAATAGACTGGTTGACTATAACTTTATAAGATTATAAACTGATTTGGACAGTAAAGTTTTGTCGGTAAACTGTCAGGTAAAAGAAATTCGTGCAAAAAATGTCTTGATCATGCGAACTTCCGGTGTAGACTAGTTTGAGTTTATTATTCACAACCAGATTTCAAAAACTAAGTTTTCTAGAGGATCAGCCTGAGTCTATTTGAGGCTTTAGGATTGTTCAATAAACAATATAGCTACTATTGTATTGATGATATCAAATGAATAAAATAAAAAAAAAGGAAATAAAAATAGAACGAATTGGTATTTAGTGCGCACTTGAGGGAAGAAAAAAAACTTTAAACATACAACTAATCCACCTTAAAAACTATCAAAATATTTATACGACACTACGTAATGCAAGCAACGATATGTGCTTCTCTTCTTTAACATCAAGTCAATACTAACGGAGAATTTCTTTTCTTTTTTTTTTTTGCTTCATCACAGTCTCTTAACATTGCATTTCATTTCGTTCAATTTATCAACACCGATGAAACTTTCAAAAAAGGAATTTTCCTATGACACAATTTTTCATACTACGAAGTTAAAATACAGATCAACACGAAAATAGAAAATACTTTTGATGCAATTGCTTCAAATATTTCCTCCCATATAGGTAATTCTTTTGTGAAACTGTTTTCGTCAATAGCAGCACGAAATAGAATTGTGGTATTCACAATGGTATCATCGTGAAATTTGGACCTATTTCATTTTTTTATTAGGTATACTGACTACACACGGTAATACATTATTTTCGCAAAATAACTGAACTTTTATATATTAATAAAATTATGAAAGTGACCAAAGACTTCGCAATTGAGAAAATTAACAGACGGTATCATCTATTAGATAAATAGTTCAGAACGTTGATAGAGAAAATTCATTTGAAAAAAAAATAACTTATAGTTCATACAATGGGAAAGAACCTTAGTCAGAGGAAAGTCTCAGTAAATGGCACTTGTGAATAATTGGAAAGAACCATAGAAAACACAACTTGATCATTGATCTAAAGTGATCAGTAGCGTGTTAAAAAATTGCGCGCGCGTCTCGTTGGAATCCCAATTGAAAACTGAGCGCGACGCATCGATCGCGGTTGATCGCGACTCTACAGTTGACGGTTGTTACTGCAAAAGAGAGTGTTCCCTCATGTACTCGATGACTGTCTCAATATAACCAGTCTCAATGTACAAAATATCAAGGTATATGTGGTATTTTATCAAGTATAGGTATAAAATCCATTCACACATTTGAAGAAAACAACTTTCAATTTGATTGTATTTTTTTGATATCATTATAGTTAAAGTGAACCCAAAAGAAAATGCATAAGAAAATTCAAAAAGAGAGAAAACAGATAATATTTCTCGTGGGAAAATTAAATATAGAATTTCTTAGTCATTGCAATTTTCACACTTTGTGCTACTTTTGGCATTTTTGCCAAAAAAATAAATAAATAAAGATCGTATTTTGCACCAGAGAAGTTCAAAAAAGCTCCCGCAAAGTCTTAATAATACATAGACAAAATTTTGTATAAAACATTAGTAATTCTGAGGTTATCCATCATTATTATACTCTCTTGGACAAATACAAGGTCAGAAAACTGTTCCTTCCTCACTTCACACTATACATATTTTTATTTTCTTTTATAAAAATAATTCCTCCGTGTGATTTTAATGATAGATGTAATTGATTAATAATGCCAAAATTTTTAATATATGTGTATATAAAAAAGCGTCATGGAATAGAAAAAATTCACATGAATGTGTGACTTTTGCCATGTAAATATTCACTCAAGCTATTTAAGCGGCATTTATTATTTTTTTTTCCTTTTTTTTCTCCTAATCGTCTACCAGATACCGGCTTGTGAATGTCTCCTAAAGCATCATCGCAGTTAATTAAGAATGTAATGCACATTCTGTATTTATTGTTATTCATTCTGCATACAATTAAAGATTTATAAGTAATTTTGCACGCGTGGTTGACATTTAAGTTTCCGCCTTTTCAGATAATAACAATAATCCCATAACTGGTGGTATATTTTTTCTCAATAAAAAAATCTTACGGCAACATACTGTAAAATGTTAAATCTTGAAAGGTGTATATCGTAAATGGAAGTGAAAATTCATTTACAGTGAGATACAAAAATGAATATAAATTTGCTACATGGATGTAGCTTTTCTCCCTTTCATATGAAACACCCATATTCGGACTTTTATCATGTAAAAACAATAATTTTTGATTTTGTTCATACTTTATAATAGTTAAAGCATTTGATAGGTAAATTTGGTCATTTATACTAAATAATTTTAAAAAGATATAAGTTAAATTTTCTCGAGCTCTTATATCTCATGTCTTAGGGTGGAATCACCACTTCTCGCCAGTGCCCCACTTCTCGCCACTTATATTGAAATCGCTATTTTTCACGATTTATGAAATAAATGAGCCGCAAAGTTACTTGTATTTTTATTGCTGCTGCGTATAGAGTCAAAAAACACTCTTTTTTTGTTTTGAATTTAAATGTTTGAGCATTTTTTAGAGGAATATTTTAAGCAAGTGCATCGAATCCAATATTTCTTACAAAATATAATAAGTGTCATGAAACTTTTATCGAACAAAATTTCCGATTTTGAATCAATAATTTGTCTATTGACCATTTAATTACATTCGACGAAAACATAAAATTTGTATTTAGTTAGTTAATATTTCATTTTATATTATTTTTATGTAAAAATGAGGCATGGCGGAAAGTGGTAATATTCTAAAATTGATTCACCACCTGTCGCCATAGCTTTTCAATAGGCGACGCAAACTTCACTTCATAGATTCTCAGTTGTCAAATCTACTTTGTTTACTTTCTGTAATAGTCTAATAATTTGATTTCTCAAATAAAAGTGGAGAAAAATCATTTAATGTGAGTAATAATAAGGTGATCATGATGAAAAAGAAATGCTGAATGTATTCTTTGCATAATATTGCTCAAAATAATCGAGTTTGAACTTTTCCAAGTGGGTGGCGAGAAGTGGTTACAGAACTGGCAAAAAGTGGTAAAAAGTGGCGATGAAGTGGTTATTGTTGCATTGTTAATAAAAATCAGTTTTTTATATACTCCCGCGTTAAATTGTAGGACAATTGTTTTGAAGAATCTAGAGCCAATATATCGTCGGTTGCCTCAGCAACTGTGCTAACTGCATCTGCTTTGTGTCTGCATTCGTTGCAAACGCCGCGCAGCGATGCGTTGCTTACAACGAATGCTGACACAAAGCAAATGCAGTTAGCACAGTTGTTGAGGCAACCGACGATATCTAAGTAGCTTTGTGTTAAATTTGAGTTATCTGATAATAAGTGGTCAAAAGTTATAATACAATTAATTTCATTTTATCCTAAAAGTGGCGATAACTGGTTACTCCACCCTACATTAGACTAAAAGAATTTAAGATTTTTTAAGCGAGACAATCTGTGCGTGGCCTATAAAGTTTATTATACCAAGCTTTTTATTGTAATTCTCGTCACTACGGTTTAATACAACATGGAAATGTGATTAGAAATATGAAACTTTCTAAGAAAATTCAAACAATTGTATTGTGTTTAGAAAAATAGATAGTATTTACAAGTTAGAAATCTAGGAAGGGCGTGGTCTATATTTCTATGAATGGGTATGTTTGCTCCTCCCAAGATAGAAATTATTGAATAATTTTTTCGTCGTTTACACTGTAATGGCGTAGATACACTTACGACTTAGGTCGAGAGATGGATTAACATATAATTAAAATAATGATCATTAGGTTAATTCTGAATATCTTTTTGGCAGGATGTAAGATAATTTTCGTAAAAAATGTAAATATGTGTGAATACAGTGACAGGAAAAAGTACATTTCGTTAACTACGTGTGGCGCTGGTGGTGTTCGCGCATTGGCCAAATCACAACCTGAATTTTCACACATACAGCCAAACAAATTCTGTGTACGTGTATAAAGATTTATCTTTTCTTACCAAAAAGATGTTCAGAATTGGCCTACAGATAGCATTTCCATTAGTTTCTGACTAATCCGTCTCTCGACTTAAGCCAGAAAAACGGCTTAGTTAATGGGAAACTGATGGGAATTTATTCAAATCATTATTTTGTTTTATAATTTCGTTAATCCGTCTTTCGGCTTAAGTCGTAAGGATGCCTAGGACATAAGCCACCCCATGGCGAATTGTCTTTTTTTTATATAGAGCTATTTGAAGCCAGTTCTCTATAGGGAAGGGGTCCTTGTCCATTGAAGAAATGGACGACATAATTCCAAGACGCGTAGAAATAAAAATCAATGTTTACAACTACCCCATGTTTATACTACTGTCTCAGTTTTTTCTATGCTTCAATAATAATATTTTGCAATCTATTTTACGAAATTGATCAAGTGACCAGTAAAAAACTAAAATTGGTCACTATGGATATAGAACTTTAATACCAGTCAAATTTTAAAATAAAATTTTAAGTGGATAATAAAGTTTTTCATTCTATAAGCAATTATTTTACTAAAGTGTTGATTGTAGAAGTTAGATCTATTTGTTGAAAGATTTAAGATCTTTATTGAGTAAAATTGAATATTTTAAGGATTTAATTGAATTTTTTGCTGGCCACAATAAATTTTCTACTGACCAAATTCAACTCTTAACCGGCTCATTTTACCAGTCTTTTTGAGCATCTTCTAAAAATTGTAAGTATTTAAAAAAAAATAATAATAAATTTAAACAAAAAGCAGGTATGATAATAATTAAAGAATGAAACAATATTTCTGAATAATACTGTAAGTGAATGTGGAAGTGATATTTCAAGAAAAGACACCTTCCTTCTTAATCTGAATTCTCAATATAAATGTAGTGTGAATTATGATTTAGGTGTTTTGTCGACAATTGAAGTAAACATTTCAAATTCACAATCATAAACTTTAAATATTCAGTACCTGCTGCTGAGCCATATATCGGAATAGTTAATCTCATAAATACAATAAAGATAAATTAATCTACTTCAATGTGCAAAATATGAAAAATCAGTATGCTTTATAATAATATTCTTTATAGTGACCTCACCTCATCATTTCTGCCTCTTCGGCAGGTTGAAATATTTAAAATAATATATGTATACCAGACAAACAATACGCACATCAAGGTTTTCACTTCGTAACTAAAAGTAGTGGAATTGCACTATGTAGAGAAGAAAAATCTCATGTGAGATCATTCTTTCTGTTACAGTAAAACCACCTTGGTAATGACCATTTGAACTGAGTCCCATACTACATAGAAATCACATCACGCGAGGGAAGGTTATTTTCGACTAATCTCAAACTTCAGCCACTATATTACACATATTACATATTTGTATCACCATTAAATTCACAGAGGTCAAAACTGAGTAATTTCTGTAATTTTATTTTTATCGCATAATTATTCTTCCACATGGGGAGGTAAGAAAACTGCATCTCATAATATTAAACTTCAATATAGGAACATTTTCTTTCTTTCTTTCTACTGAGACAGGTCTCCCCACAAAATGATGTGTATCTCATGTGATTCACATTTTACTGCACTAAAAAAAAGTGTATTGTTGAAAAATACTTATAAACCCACATATTTTATCAATAAATATAACAAATTGATGAAAATGTTTGATTCATGCTTTATAAAGCAAATCATAAAACCTTGCCTCATTGACAATTTCACGACCAACTCCATTTTAGAATTGAAATTGCATAACTTTGTTTAAAAGCATCGAGTCTTACTTAATGTTCGATAAACAACTTAAAAGATTATGTAGGTTTTTTTTTTTTGTTTTCATAAGACCCACCTGCCCAGTACTATACTTTTTTTTTCTTCTGTACGTAGGGTTTATAGTTAATTAAGACACTCGTGAGAGCTTGCAGCTGAGACAACCTTGCAGATTTTTCACTTGCCTTCTGTCGTCAATCAACGCATTTTTTCTCGACAGGGTTAAGGATATGGAAGTAGCGCCCAACGTTTTTGGTCGTTGATCCACTGGAACACCAAAACACAAAATTTATATCTCACCAAGAATTGTGAGAAGTTTTTTATCTTCGACACAGAGATCAATAACGTTCACTCCATGATGAGGTTTTGTCCGCTAAATGGCCCCAAGATGAAGGACATCGTGTCTCCTCACATTTTAAAATCATCATATTTTTTGACATTTTTGCATAAGAAAAAATCTTCCAAACTTACGGTTTTCATAAATCAAATAAAAAGAACGACTTTACTATTCTTTGTATTATTTCGATGTTTAGATGTTTCATAACGTAATTTCTTTTGTATACAACAAAAAACTGCAATGTATACAGTGAATGAAAAATCACCACACCAAAAGTTTCAAATTTCGCGGTATGCTATATTAAATTGTGGAATTTGAAAATTACAAGCTTTTGATTTGCGCTTGAGTAGAAGTTCAATTTTGACTTTGAATCTACTAAAAATCTTAATATGTAAAAAAATTTACTCTATTAAATTTATTTTAAACAATATTTCATTTCATACGTATAATATATTATGTGAGGTCCGAAAAATCCGAAAATGTAAAAACAATCTTCCGGTAATGTAAATATTACCCTTACAATAATGATATGAAAATAAAATTTACCTTTGTAGGTGCATTAGGGGTTACAGTTACCCTTTGAAAAAATAATTTATCCCTAAAAAGTTATAAAATTAACACGAGTTATATTTTGTTTGTAAACATGTTTTCAGAGTTTCTTATGAGAGGGAGTGAGATCTAGATCTAGTCATTTCGCTCATTCTCATAGACAGATTCGAAAACATGTTTACAAATCAAAAGTTGTTGAGCGTTGGGTATAACCGTTATGAAGAAAATAAGTTAGGGGGAGGTGGGGCTACTTTGAGCTATGGGGCTACATTGTTATACAATATTTTCGCATATTTCTAATGGAAACTTGGTTTTAGCATGAATTAATTTAGATAGACAAAATAATTGTGGATCAAAATAAAATATTTGTAAGTACCAGCTTCATTTAGAAATAGGCGAAAAAGCCGTATAACAATCTAGCCCCACAGCTCAAAATAGCCCCACCTCCCCCTAATGGTACCTTCTTATTTTTTTAAGTATAAAAACTACGAGCACACTTTTTTTAGAGTGTTAATTATAACGAGTGATACTCTATCCCCAAATTATACCACATTGAGTGAGACTGGAAGAATTGCTGCCTCAATCTAGGATTAAGCTTAGAATCTCTCGCCAGCTAGGCGAATTCTCTATCACATTAAAGAAGTATTTAACTTTAAAGTTTGCTAGGAAGAGAATTTGCAATTTATCTTTCCACAATCTAATCGTTTCATGGTGAAAATCGTGAAAATCATGAAATGCTGCAAATAGTGTCTTGAAATATAATGAAAAATCGTTTTCAAAATTTTCGCTTCAAAGAACATTTTTAAATTTTTAAATATATTCATTATGGCATAAATGAAGGTTTTAGAGCTTCCGACAACAGATATTTCGTATCACTAGACTTGTCCTATGTACATTAAAAATCAAAACCATGACTTTTGATAGACAATTGTATATTTTTGATTTCCTCAAAGGACTATAGCTCAAATTCAATAATAAAAACTATAAAAAATTGTGTGATAAGAAACTTACGTCATCCGAAGCTTCAAAATTTTCTTCTAGTCATAGACGCCTAACAGAAATCTTCTATGTGGTAATTTGTGCCACTAAGAACGCAAGTCATTAAAATTATTTAATAGAAAACATCAAAAGATTAAAACTATGTGTCTAGTGCATTAGCTAGCTGGTTCATTAGTAATGGTGGCCAAGTTTATTAAAAAAAAATCGTATAAAGTTTTAAAATTTATAGAAATCCTGGCAAAATCACTCAAGTATTAAAATATGTGCAGTACATTTATCTGTGAATAGTTAATATATTTTTCTAAACTTTTGTTTGATGTTAGTATTTATTTTGTTTTGTATGTTTTCCGTCATAATAAGCCTTAGGACTCTAATGTCCAACGCACAATAACTTTTGTTTTGTAAACATGTTTTTGACATTTGAGAAAACGAGATCTAGTCATACGGCTCTCTCTCATATGAAATTTTGAAAACATATTTACAAACAAAATTTATTGTGTGTTGGGCATAATAGACTCAGGCTGATACTCGAGAATATTTAGCCTGTAAAATTTTGCCACAAAGTAAGGATTATGGCAAAGTAAATTATTATGCAGATGATTTCTAATCAATACTGCACGATGATGATCTAAATATAATATTTACTGCCAAATCTTACAGGCTAAATAGTTTTGAAGATTAGCCTGAGTCTATTTGATCCCTTAGACCTAATACCTGTATAAAGAGGTTAAAAGTGGAAGAAAAGATAGAATTAAAAATTTAACTTTTTCTATAAAAAAAACCCATTCATGAACTTTGTCTTTGTATAACATCTTATGACTTTTGCTACATAGAACAATGCAATAGTAAATGAGAGTCTTCAAGTTAATCCCTTAGGTAGCTTTTAACCTCAGTAATATTTTAAGAAACAATTTACTCTATGAAGAAACTTATCGATTAAACTATAAGAATTACCATTATAATACAAACTTTGGTGTAACAGTTTAAAAATTCATATATAATAAGATTTTATTTATATTTCGTGATTGTGTTATTCAGTTCTAAATCTTACATAAAATATCACAAAATATTACATATGAACGTGGATATGTATATATCCTGTAATTCTGGAATAATTCCTTATTTTAATTTAAAAAACAGTATTTAATTTAAAACATCAATCTTCTGAATGCAAATTTGTAATAAAATAGAAGAAAATACTAAAATTAAATAGCCTCTTTTCTAGTTTGTATAAGCGAATGTATGTAAAAATATCTTATTCAAAATAAACATAGATAAGGCTTGATGATCAATACTTTGTGTTCAGACCAATCAGAACTAGTTCGTAGTTCAACAAAAGTTTAATTCGAAAATTAAATAAAATTTCAATTAAATTTCTTCCAGAGTTTTCCAGATAAATTTGGTTTGAACCAACATCAAACATTCTTCTAAACCAACTAACTTATATGCTATCACATGACTTGAATAGAAGAAAAATATATATATACATAATAATAAACAGAAACTTTGAAACTGTAAATTATTGTATTTATAGTCATGATATTTATTACTCAAGAATTGAACAAAAAATAAGATATCTAGCATATAATTTACTAGGATACAATAAATTTCAATATTGCTCTACTTAGGACATTTTTAAGCGAGTTTATTGAACAAAATAAGAATATTGTGCATTAAGTGAAATTATTTTCATGTGACTAGTAAATAAATCGATTACTATTGTGTGAAACTTGGTATATTACCGACAAACATATTTTCCTATGCACGTATAAAGGTACCATCAGAAACGTTGTGCAAATACCATACTTATATGGATATCTATTTAATTCACCGTGAAATATCACCCAATATTGCGTGATATTCAATTTCCCGCCAATATATTGATTTCACTATGAAATTCAGTGAAAAGCATAAAATACATCAATGTAAAGTCAATCTATAAGGTAATATTTCTTTCAATATTAGACATGGCGCTTGTTTTTGAAAAAGATATAAGAAAGGAAAAACTAGAACTATTTAATAACTATATTGCACTAAAAATAGACACGGATCTCAAAACTATAAACTACTATTTGCCAGGAATAATAATTTATAATATTATTCTATACCATTTTATATTTAACACCATATCACGCTGTGCAATAAAATGCAATAATTCACATTGCATAAAGTGACAATGTGCTGTTGATTTTTCAACGAGCTCAACAATTTTTACTAGGAGAGTCTCGTGAGTTATGCTCAATGAAAAAGTAGTTCACCTCATGAGGTATCATGAAAAATTGGAATTTTGCAGTGAAATAAAACATATCTTTTTTCTCTTATCCTATAATATATCCAATCATTTCGATTAATATCTTTTCTTTCATATGAAGATCAAAAGACATGATGGTAGTTTAAGAAAAAAATCAGAAAATAAATTACTACCAAGTTATAATTTTATTCTATGAAAATTCATGCAAAATGATGCTTTTAGCGTCTCGTTCGATCATGTTGCAAGCAACAGCATTTTCCGGAGAACATGGGAGAATGTTATACGGTGAGACATATGCATTTGGGTCAGTGTCACCTGAAGAGTTCTCTCAATATTTTGTTATAGAGAAAATTTTTCTAATTTTCCATCTCTAGGCACGTACACACAATAATAATCAACATGTAACATTAAAATATCTCAAGAGTGAGAGGAAATTGTCACACGATTTTAATTAATTATAATCATTCAAAATCTGAAGTGTACAATTACTTATTTTGTGAATGAAATTAATTAATGTAAAATGGTGAAACAGATATGGGCAAAATACTCTCTAATACTATATCATTATTTAGCACTAGACTATTATAAATTATGTAAACTTCATTTAGAAAATTATATAAATAAAAAAAATATATAAACTCGTGTCAATTTTCATTGCATTGAGCAAGAATCTTAATTGCACCACTTTGTCATATACTTCTCCCCACCTCACAATCAATTTTTTTTTCATACCAAATTTGGCATAAGTGATTTGTCTTTCTGCAGCATTGAGAAAGGATTAATATAAATGTTTAAAACAAAAACTAAGAAATAAATGATAAACAATTTGTTGGGCCTTAGAATAATTTTCAAACATTTCATGATTGATGAGGGACAATCACGTGAAATTCAATCTAGTTCATTATTTTCACTTAGCCCCATTGATACTGCATATATAGTGTCTATGTGAAATGATAAACTAGTATATAGTGAATGCACTTCACCTCAGAGAGTGTCGCACTGATTGTTTGCAATGAAGGGCAAGTGGCGTATGTCAAATTAATTACATATAATTCTCACTTTATTGTCCCACTCGCTGATTGTTCAAAATAATACATAAAACGTCTTGTTATATTAAGATTCACTCTATTGAATTGTTTATAACCATCTCTTCGTATTCTCTTTCAATTTGACTTTTGCAATTTACACGCTCCACTGCTGAATATAATTTAAGCTAAATTTGATATGTGTCTTGAATTGCTAATTTCTTTTTCCAGCATCACGTATAAAATTTACCATCTAAAACTCCCCAATAAAAATGGCATGAATTGTTTGTCGTCTCTTCTCTAAGCATAAAATTCAATTTATATATAACTTTGTCACACAAGCCAAAAAACATCAACCATCAAATATGCAACAAAAGAGAGTCACTTCAGACAATATGATTAATGTGATTGGAAAGACATTCTGTATAAAGTGTTTAAACAATAAATCCCCTTAAAAACAAGGAAACCGCAAATATGTGGATTAGTAAACAATATACTGAAATTACCGCAATACACCCTTAAGTGGTAAACAAAAGTCGATTGAACTGTTTAATCATAGAAAAAAAATATTACTGATATTAAAATATGAATCAATATATATTTTTCACAAAATTACAATCACTAAGGTTGTGCTGCTAAGCCCAAATGAGTTCATAATAAATGTGTGTTTTTTCAGGCAAGCCTGCACTACTTACAACTACAAAAATGCTTTTAAATTCAATTCTTTGTTGAATTTTGATTAACGAAGTATCACACCGAGTAAGATAATCTCACGAGTCGAAATTCGAGACAAATAAAATTGGCTCAACGCGATTATTTGCCCCCAAAATTTAGCTCTTAATAGAAATTGTACTATAAAAAATTTGGGAACCGATGTTTTTTATATGAATTTCATTTTTTTTTGTTTCCCGCTCACCTATCCCCCTAGCCAAAGTCTTAGGCCTTAAGGCCTATTAGGTGAGATTCTTAACAAAATCTCACCTACTATAATCCTAACAAAATTTCATGTCGTCCGATCGACCTCAAATTTGGCCAAAATGTGTTTCGCCACTTCCTGATTCCGAATATATATGTGGCTAAGTTACGTTCCCGGCCGGCCGGCCGGCCGGCCGCTCTTTGGAGCTTAATAGCTCCTAAACTAAAAAAGATATCGACTTGCGGTTTTCGGCAAAGGTTATATATCGGGTGAAAATTGCAACTTGGTGCATAGACCCCCCACCCCCCACCCCTCCTTCCGCCATTTTGAAGACCCCCCTTTTTTTGTTTTCTCAATAGCTCCGCCCCTATGGCATTCAGCGGACTCAAATTTTAGTATGTTATAGCTGGGCCTTAGAGCTTTCCATCAATACCAAACTTAAGGTCCCCCGACCCCCCTGACCCGAGCTATAAGGGTCCAAAAAAAATTTCTTAAAATGGCCATAACTCCGGTTCTAATTGTCAGAATTTAAAAAGTGAGGGCTTTTTGGAAAGCTCTCGTGAAATACCACTTCCCCTTCTAACATCGCAAGTTCATAAAACCACCGCTAGGGGCGCTTTTTTTAAAAAGAAAATTTTTAAATCTTAAAAGTTAAATAACTCAAAAATTCCATTGTGCATCGGGCTGAAAATTTAGTATGTTGTAGCCGTTGATTATACCTATCAAACAAAAAAAAACCTTAAGTCGATCTAAAACCCCTGACCCGAGCTATAAGGGGTCAAAGTTCGAACATTGACCGGCCTCTATCTCCGGTTCTAATTAACATAGCGACCTAAATTTTACCTTTTTGGTTTCGTCTCGATGAGCACTTTCAGATGGAAGTTCAAAAAGTCACCACAGGTGGCGCTGTGATAGCGTCAAAATTCATCGAAATTCAAAGTCACTTTTCTCAAAAACGGCATTGTGCAAGTTAATGAAATTTTAGTATGTTGTAGTCCAGTCTAGGACGTTTCCAAAATGGTGCGTATGCGCGCTGTGGTTAAAACAGAACCGGAGATATGAGGGGTCAAAGTTCACGAAATTCAAAAAATCATATCTCCGGTTCTATGTGACCGATTTTGATGAGTGAGGGCTTAAACGAAAGATCTCACCAAATGCTACAACTTTCTAGAATATTTGAACTTCGTGGGACCAACACCAGGGGCGCCACAGTCGAAAAACCAATTTCAATATCACATAACCTCAATTATCTCGACTGTCGCTAAACCGATTTTGATGATTACTTCGACACAATTGTAGAACACATTTGTCTCTACATTTCGTCCATACATCATTTTCCGCTCAGACTACGCTATCACTCCGATTTTGCCGTTTAAGTGTGAAAAAAATGATTTTTCCCATAAAAACGCTTTGAAATCACTCAGATGCCAATTTGACTGCCTCTACTCCACCAAGACACTTAAAATAGGGTTTTAAATGGAAAGTCCCACAAAATACAACAATTCTTTGAAATAGTTGAAGCTCAACAAATGACTACTTGGGGCACTCTGGATGAAAAAACGAGTTAAGAAACAAAAAACCTCGCTTATCTTGGCTTCTGAGTAATCGATGAGATCATGTTCTATGGGAAAATTATAGAGAACATACTGGTCTACATTTCACCCATATATCACTTTTCTGTCAGTTCATCCAAATCCTTGATATTTTGGTTTAAATACAAAATTTGTATAATTTCACGAATTTGATTCAAGATAACTGAATGGCGTCTCCCAACTTCAGCTCCAAATCGAATTTGCATGCACTCCGAGTTAGCTCACGTTAAGAATCTCACCTACATAAGCCGGTTAGGATTATCTGTCCCTTTTGACTAATGACGATAAATTCTATTTTAATCAGCTTGAATTCAGAAAAAATGAATTCTAATGGACAAAACATCGAAATCGATTAAATTAAAAATATATAGCGGGAAGGTTAAACGATAAAAAAATTGGATCAAGTCAAAATTAAGAAAAGTACAATATATCATATTGCAGATTTTTTTTCATTTTTGGGTATGTTTTAGAAATTGCCTAGGCGGACAGTCTTTATACGAAAATTCCAAGCTTTTCAAGGTCAAACTTAGAAAGGCTCTAGAGAACGTATTTATTAATCGAATGGTATCATGTTTGGGTTTGTTGAAAAGGTCTTGGAATTAATGATAAGCCTGAACTGATAACTATTTTTTATCCGAAATTCAATTAAATGCTTCTATGATATTTTGCCTTAAATTTTCCCTTAATAATCCAATACTAACACAAAAATTTCTACAAAATTTACACTGACAAGAAATCACAAAAGTGAAGCTAGCCTAGACTTATGTCTGAACCCCGTATAAAGCAGCATTTAAAGTTCTGGCGAGTCAGAAAATGGGAAGAACTGTAATATTAGGTGAGATTCTTAACAATCTTACCTACTGTAATCCTACAAAAATTTCATGTCCTCCGATCGGACCCAAGCTTTGCCAAAATGTGTTTCGCCACTTCCTGATCACGAATATTTGGGTGGCTAAGTTACGTTCCCGGCCGTTCGGCCGGCCGGCCGCTCTTTGGAGCTTAATAGCTCCCAAACTAAGAAAGATATCGACTTTCTGTTTTCGGCAAAGGTTATATATCGGATAAAAATTGCAACAATGTGCATTGACTCCCTCCACCCCTCACCCCTCCATCCGACATTTAGAATACCCCCCTTTTTTGTTTTCTCAATAGCTCCGCCCCTATGGCATTCATCGGGCTCAAATTTTAGTATATTATAGCTGGGCCTTAGAGCCTTCGATCAATACCAAACTTAAAGTCCCCCGAGCCCCTTGAACCGAGCAATAAGTGTCCAAAAAAATTTCTTAAACTGGCCACAACTTCGGTTCTTGTCAAAATTTAAAAAGTAAAGGCGTTTTGGAAAGCTCTCATGAAACGCCACTTCCTCTTTTAACATCACAAGTTCATAAAACCACCGCTATGGACGTTATTAATAAAAAAAAATCAATTTTCAAAGTTGAATAACTCAAAAATTCCTTTGTGCATCGGACTGAAATTTTAGGATGTTGTAGTAGCCGCAGATTATACTTATCAAACCAAAAAATACTTAAGTCGATCGATAACCCACCTGACCCGAGCTAAGGGGTCAAAGTTCGAAAATTGACCGGCCTCTATCTACGGTTCTAATTAATATTTTGAGCTAACTTTTGGGTTTTTGGTTTCGTCTCGATGAGTACTTTCAGGTAGAAGTTCAAAAAGTCACCGTAGGTGGCGCTGTGATAGCGTCAAATTTCAAACACATTTTTCTCAAAAACGGCATAGTGCAACTTAATCAAATTTTAGAGTGTTGTAGTCTAGTCTATGGCGTTTCCAAAAAGTGGCGTGGGTTCGCTGTGGTTAAAATAGAACCGGAGATATGAGGAGTCAAAGTTCAAAAAAAATCATATCTCCGGTTCTATTTGACCGATTTTGATGAGTGAGGGCTCAAATGAAAGATATCACAAAATGCTACAATTTTCTAAAACATTTAAACTGCGTGGGACCAACACCAGGGGCGCCACAGTCGAAAAACCAATTTCAATGTCACATAACCTTAATTATCTCGACACGTGCTTAAACGATCTTGATGATTACTTCGACATAATTGTAGAGGACATTTATGTCTTTATTTTGTCCATACATAATTTTTTCGATCAGACAATGCGATCTGTTCGATTTTGTCGTTTAAGTGTGAAAAAATTGATTTTTCCATAATAACGCTTTGAAACCACTCAGATGCCAATTTGACTGCTTCTACTCGACCATGACACTTGAAATAGGGTTTTAAATGGAAAGTCTCACTAATTACAACAATTCTTTGATATAGTTGAAGTTCAAAAAACGAACACTTGGGGCGCTCTGGTCGAAAAAACAAATTCGGAAACAAACAATCTCGATTATCTCGGTTTCTGATTAATCGATGAGATCAAGTTCTACGGCAAAGTTATAGAGAAAATTCTGGTCTACATTTCACCCATATATCACTTTTCTGTCACTCCATCCAAATCCTGAATATTCTGGTTTAAATACAAAATTTGTATAATTTCACGAATTTGATTCAAAATTACTGAATGGCGTCTCCCAATTTCAGCTCTAAATCGAATTTGCATGCATTCAAAGTTAGCTCATGTTAAGAAACCCATAAGCCGGTTAGAATTATCTGTCCCTTTTATATGATTAAATATTTAATTGCATACTTGGTGTTTAGACTCATAACTAATCAATTTTTATTATAACAATTAAATATTCGCAAATTCTTGACCAACATTTCAAATCATGTCCTTTCGGGGTTGTCCTTTCTCATTTTACGATCACTTGTGAATAGCACAATTTATATTACTTCTGTGAGTCATTTTGAAAACACATGTATTATTGATGAAAATTGCTTTTAAATGTCATTACATAAATCCCAACAATATCACATTAATCCTCGTCCATAGTCAACGATGGAAAATCCATCAAATCAGAAGTTGATATATAGCTTTTTGGCACCAAATAAACAATTTATTCATGCTTTAGTTGGAGCATTGGAGCATATAAATAATTATTATTCATTATTTGTGCATTTCATAAGATGTCCTTCAAATTTAGGGCCGACACTGTGATTATCATTTTAAATTCATTCCTACACACCACACCTATAAAAAATCTTGTGTTAAATATTATTTTTTTTAACAGACAAAAATAAAAGAGTAAGAAAACCTCTTTGACGTATTTTTGTTTTTTGAATAAATTACTCATATATGCTTAAAGTAAAGAAAGGATAAAATTGCAAATTAATCGAAAAGTGTATTCTCAAGTATGTAAAATTATTATATGTTTTTTTTATAATAAGATTTCATCTACAGACAGGTTGGGTTGAAAAACATTACTGGTGGTGCTGAGATCAAAATAAACATGTTTTCGCAAATATAAACTCTTTCATCCGTAGACACATAAAGCACATGTCTAGTAGCGAAGCGAAAGAATTTTTGGCACAATTTCTCGCTTCATTGCACAATATTCATTCATGAGACAGTGATTTAATGCTTAACAACAAGTGGTTCTGATTAGTCAACCGAAACTAATAACTGCAGGAGAAATAATTAAAATGACACACCTTTCAATTGCGCAGTCACTTGTTTTTTTTTCATTCTTTCTTCTTTTTTTAAACTCTTTCAAGTTCAAAGTCATTTTCTTGTGTCAATACCTTTTGATTAAATTCTCTTTGGCAATTTTCTTCGTCAATATAGACAAATTAAAAATAGATATTATACCATTATTCTAAATTGAGAATTTCAATAAAAAACAATAAAATCCAATTGCATTATTATCTTTGGATAGGAAAAATTTTTATAGGATACTAAATGGAATTTATAGCAGTGCGGTATTGCCATTTTTATTGGTATTGTGGCATTGGTTGAATTTTAAATAGTCCAACAAATTAGTAAAGTTAAATTTACCACCAAACACGTTTAAATTGGACGGAAATAATGAGGTGGTAGACCAATTGTGAACGTTATTCTATTCATCAACAATTTCAGACACGCACATCGCACATTTTGAAATTTCGCACTCAATTCACCACCTAAAATTCTAATTGGAAGCCAATACGAATATTATTAGTCAACTATATCATTACTTGCTATCTCCATATTAAAGCTTCTCACTGATACTCGAGAAAAAAATTAATCATCATGAAATTATGGACGGAATTTCCTTATTTAAGTCAATAATTAACGATCTTAATAGTCTTATTTTGCCATTGCAAATTGTAAAGACAGATGCATCATATGGGGAGTCTATTTGAAATTCTAATCCATTATATTTAGCTCTATAGAGAGTCATTTCAATTTTAATCGATGTCAACCGTCTAGTTGAATTCTCAATATCACCAACCAAGACTTTACAGTCGAATACAAAATCAGATAAAAAATACTCAAAGCCTTTCTAAAAATCTAATTCTAACTGTGTTATTACACTTGCACATTAAAATTTTAATATGATTCACATTAATTGCCGCTGGTGAGAGTCCAAACGTGTAATTTGTGTGTTTGAATCATTTTATATTCAAAATTTGATCTATTTGTTGATAAAAAGGTAGACCTGACCCGCAAAATGTGACATTAATTGGTTTATAGCATTAATGCGAAAAATTAATGCGATTTTCTCTTTAATTTTTTAATGTGAAAAATATTTATGCTTTAAGTAAATTTAAACTTATTTTTGCAGGCCAAGTCCACTTCTTTATCAACAAATAGAAAAACCCCAAATATTAAGTGACTCAAAGACACAAATAACATATTTGGAAGCTCACAAGCGACAATTAATGTAAATCACATTAAAATTTTAATTTGCAAGTGTGATAACGCCGTAAGAAAGACTCTTTGAATTAATTTTAAAGAGATCTTTGATGATAAATCATCATTATATTTACAATGAATAACTTTGAAAAACTTTTCAAATGCATCACTGGACCTGGTCTTAGTTCCGTTTGTTTTTGGTGTCTAAGAAATGCCACTGAGTCCTGGTAGAATAATTTATATAGTAATTACCAATGGATTTCTCTTCCGAAGTATACGTTTAAGTGTTTATCCCTTTAAAAGAAGCTAATTACCGAAACTCTAAAAGTATTACTAAATCGAATACCTTACTTTGATCACTGAACTGATAATTGGAAGTACTTATGATTAACCAAGCGACGTTGCCATGAAAAGGATTCTAGATCCATTTAGGAATAAAAAAAAGTCTACTGAACGTCTTATTTTAACTTGTAAGCAATAGGGACAAGTATAGTCTTTTTAAAGGTCTCCATATTTTGAACAAATTTGAACTGGATTATAGGTGATTTAACCAATTAAATGATTATTTAACTTTTTTTTATTAATTTGTGGAAAATACTTAATAGACATCACGAAATAACTCAAATTGTTACACCAATTTTTGAATCCCACTGTATTATATTATCCAATGAGATTATTTCACTTTAAGTATCTCAATATTCCCATTTTAAACCTTGATTTGCAATCTTAATGTTTTCTTTTCCAGATCAATCTGAAAGGAGAGTAACTTTGTAGTATATTTTTTCACCCAATAAAATAAATGCATGGAAATCGTTCATTTTATGAATAATGACTTTATGTTGTTGGTACAACAATTAATACTTCAAGATCAACTTGAAATCCTCATTTTATATAGTATATGCTCCAAGTTATTGAACTTTGATTTTCTTATTCATGTATAACCATCGATAATATTTTGCTTTTAAGTCCCATGCAAAAGAAAAATAACCATATACAAGAAAAATCCTTGCATCACTCTACTCTCTTCAGACACTTTTGACTTGAGAAATAAAGTTCATACATGAAAGATAATACTTGTAAATTCTGAGAAATATGGAACATCATTTTTCATCACCTTCTTCTGCATCATGGATTAAATAACTTTTTCGTCAATTTCCACTTGCACAAATACACTTAAAGTCAAGGTTGCCTCATTTTAATTGGAATAAGTGTTCAATTTATGAAGTAATTGCGTCAATTTATCGAAGATGTGTGCAAATGTGACATTGGCAGGACAGGGTGAAATTGCTTAAATATATGCGGCTCAAAATTATAATATATGGAAAAATGTATTTCATCACACTGTTTTTCCATTAAATATTTGCATAGCAAATTTATAACAATCAACACTACAAGGAAAACAAAATAAAAGTCACAAAACACTTGTTATATGGAAAATGTCTGAGAAAAATCCACTTCTAACTAATATATGAAATTATTTAGAAAACTTTGTCATGCAAGTACAATTACAGATTCATGCAAAACATTATATATAAATTAATTACACTTCTTTCTTATATAATAATTAAAAAGAATTAAAAAAAAATAATCTTTTAAATTTTTTTTTCAAAAAAAAATCTGTTTTTTCATACCGATCTCACCTCAATTAATGGAAAAAGCAAAAAACAGTTTTTTGTTTCATAAAATATTTCATCTTGATTAGTAAATAAAATGCAAAATTTATCAGAAATCATTTTAATCCATATAGAGGGAAGTTAGGCACCCTTGAATTGGTGTAACTTTGAAAAAGGTTTTTTTCTTTTATATTTAAATGGAATTGAGCCTTATCATAATGTAATTAAAGTTTGCAATTGGTTTTTTGTAACTAAATTGCTAATTAAGGTCCAGTTTCATTTAAAAATATGAGAAAAAGCTCAATTTTAAAGCTGCCCCACTTCCCCCTAAATTTAAAGATGGTTAATAACTTTTTCATTTTTTTTCCTTGTTATACATTGCATTAAAAATTAGAGATTTTAAATTTTAAATTTTAAAATGATAAAATCATCAAAAAGTTTCTTTTGTTTTATTATACGTCATTAATGTAATATGCTATTCTGGAGGTTAAACATTCATTATAAAATATTAATAGGTCTAAAGGCTTCTACCGAAAATTGGTCACGCTCTCTTCACTTTCAAATAATAAAAAAAAAACATTGAGAGTAAATACCATTTCGTTTAAGTTCACAAAAGCAAACCGCGTCTACTGAAAAACATTAAATGATTTTTGTTCCAGTATTTTATTATTTACTGAAAATAATGAATCTTTATTAACTACTAAACCTACCGCCCGTTTTTGGTCGCTTTTCCTAGCGCACTCGGTCAAGTGACAGACCGCATGGTAAGGTAGGATACTCAAAAAATTTTTCTTGGAAAAGAGGAAAAAATTTAAATTTAAACTCTGAAAAATATATTAAATACATGTATATATTTTAAGAAATTCATAAAGTTTCATAGGGACATCGTTCAGTTTAAATATGTGTTAATTTTAAAAAGCTTTTAAACCGGTTAATTTGACGGGTCTTCTTAGATTTAGTGTTAAACTGAAAATTTAGAATGCATCTATTGCCACTTCTTCCCAAAGGATAAATGTTTACCGATTAAGAACATATTTGATGAGCAAAGTAATAATTTATAAAAGTTAAAAAAAAACCAATAAAGTACTTTTTCCAAAGTATTAAATAAAGTAAATATTTACTGAAATGAGTCTAATTTATACTATCAGCATTTAGAATGATTGTAGGGAAATGCAATTTCCTTCACTCATTTGTTCTATTTATAATAATTACTATGTTATTGTTTTTTTTCTAAATTGACGCGAGCTGTTATTCACTTACTTTTTACTCCTAATATTTCCCTTTCTCTAACCAAGTTTATCAATACTTAAGCTAAAACATGCATTCTACTCTATACCAATTTCAAATTTGCAAGCTTTGAAACTTTACGATAATTTTTAAGTTGAATTTTGAATTTTACAGTTAAATTTTCCAAGTCTCGTGGAAATCTTGAAAAATAGGTGAAAAATGATATTTATAGAGAAAAAACGCATTGATTTTTTTTGCATTTTGGATCGAGTTTTAACTTAACTAAATACTAAACAAAAAACTGCAATCTCAAAGAATTATGATCACAATATGGATAGCAATTCAATATAAAATGGTTCTTTCCTTGTTTAGATGTACTAATTGCGTCCATTAATTACATAATGTAAATCAAGTAAATGATTATTGTGTGAGAGGAGGTGCAAATATTAGTGAAAGTGCCACTAAAGTGCTAATAAATTAGAATTAATCACTCGCCCCAACTACATGACCATTCAACGGAATTTTGTAGGATGGACTTACTGCCAGGTGAAACTGCCGGTTATGCCTTCTTTCAACCGATCGCGAAGTGATCGTTGTCTACTGGGACCCGAACCAGCACTAAGTGGCGGTAAAGTAGGACTGCCTCGATGTTGTTGTGGTGCACTTGAGATGGATATGGTTGTGGGACTGCCCGAAATTGGACTTCCCGTGCTGCCGGATATATTTGAGACAGATGGATCACCAGCCACTTGATATTGCTGCGTGGCTGATGGTATAGCTGCTGATTTGCATGCACCCCTTTGGTGTTTCACTGAATTCTCACGCGAAGGAGTTGCCATTGCCACCCCCTCTTCTTTTGAAACCACCAAAAGATCCACCAGACACAATTTCAAGCAATTTTAACTAACTTCCCCCACCAAAGGAGAAATTAACTTTAATGTGTCCCAAAATACAAATCTCCCTTATTGAATCCCAAAATGGCTTATTATCAGCAACAAAATAGCTTAATTTGTACAGTCTCTCTCGTTTTAGAATACAACAATTAGCACTATACTTTTTTTTAATTGCACCTGTGTTTTTTTAATTGAATCGTCCAATTGCACACAATTTTCAGAGTCTCTTCAATTACATTTTACCCATTTGTTTTTGTTTCTTTTTAAACTCTCAAATACTCATTCTCCTTTTTTGCCTCAAATACAACATCATTCACATTTTTAGAAACAAAGTGCAACATTATTGTTGAGAAGGTTGCTCATTTTGAAAACACTTATTACATCAAATATGGAAAGAAGATTATTTTACACTTTACAGCAAAGAAAATAAATGGAAAAATGTTGTGATTATATTATTTTCCCATTTATCTTCTACAAAAAAAAATTTGTAAGGCATTGCAAAAGAATTCTTATCACAAAGCAAGAAAACAGATAGAGAGCAGGGATATGAATTTTAAGTAGCTGGGAATAAATTTAATGGTTATAAAATTAAGGGAGCGAGAGTATAAAAATTTATCTTAAAATATTTAGAAATATAAATTTGATTTGTTGATGCCAATCACCGACCTGCAAATAAAATAAAATACAAGAACCAATTACTCAAAAATAATTTAAGAAGAAGGAAAGGAAAGGTTGTTTTTTTCACGATAAAGAATTTTCGTTTTAGTGGTTAAAAAGCACATTAAAAGTATTTCACATTTGTTTTTCTTTTTTTTGTACATTCAATACGTAACATAAAAACCAGCGATAAACATTAAGCTTATACGATAAATACATATAATAAATATTTTGATGTAGTTTAAAATTTTGGGAAGGGTAGGGCAATTTCATACAGTTCAATATCCTATTCAACACGACCTTTTTTGTGACACTTTGGTATTGATTATGCAACGAGTTACGCTCATAGAAATTTTTTTTTAAGAAACTTCAAAAATTGGATAAGCAGAATAGTAAAGGAGAGTAGTTTTTTCTTGCGTTGACAGGGAGAAATATCATAGTATAATTGTTAATGATTACTAACTAATTCAAAAGTAAAATATTGATAAAATTCAAAATCATAGTTTCATAGTGTTATCTAAAAAGAGATGACAAAGCGTCCCAGCTTTGCGGAATGCTCGAACTCACGAGATAGAGCTCACCGTGAATTAGCTTTTTGCATAATCTTTTGGAATCACTGATCTACTAGAGATCAAATTGATTCATAAATCGCAAAAGCATTTGAAAATCAAAAATCGGTACTTAGCCGATTCATTACCGATGTAGACCGATGCAGCCGGGTTCTAATTTGCAATACTTTTCTAAAAAATCCAAATTTAACCAAAAAGAAAAATGAGCCTTCCAAAGTGGTTGAACTTTGACCTTCACTAATTCAAAATGGCGAATTTTCCGATCATAGATATGTTTGGGCGAAATGTTCGCCAGGACCAGCTCTAAAACATATCCAAAAATCATTGAAAAAGCTTAGGCCAATTTTATGCAAAATTGGAAAATCTCATTTTTGACCTATTTTTGGGAGATTGGGAACATACGAAAGGGGAGGGGAAGTAAAGTGGTTGGGTACGAGATAATGTCTTTTGAGGAGGGGTTATCGAAGACCGGAAGTCGATATCTCTTACCGTTTAAGCTCTAGAACAGTGAGAAGTTGAAAAAAAAGTCGATTATATAACTGCTCTCTCTTTGAGTTCGAGCAGTAAAATATAAAACCCCATTACTAAAAATCAAAAATTTACTAAAAATTTAAGATCCTGTATAAAACTGTCCCGTAATCGCTTTGGATAGATTACACACCAAATCCTGTGTATATAAACACATCTTACTCTTGATTAGGTAAAAAGAAGCTGAAAATGTATGACAAAAAAGAAAGATTGTTCAGCAAAAAGAGTGTCCTTCTTTCTCAGTTGATTTCCTCAGGGAGATATAATATAGCAAATTATTATCATTTTTCGTAGATAATTTTTGGTAATTTTGTGTGAAACATGTTCCTCCTATTTGTTGTTTCCTTTCATATACGACACAATTCATCCGAATCCTCACCCCAAACCCCTTTGGATGAGGTGGAGGAAAACTCGTGTCTTCCTCCCGCAAATCCAAGACTCCTCTCAAAATTCCATCAGTCTCACATCCTTCCACCCATCTGACACTCCATGTACACAATTCACCATCCATTATAGAAGCTTCAAGGGCGTTCCTGCTCATTGTCGTTGTCAGTATTACATGCCTACGTTCACACAGAAACACTTTTCAAATGATATATGACAAACTCCCCCCGGTATCAGCCTATTCTATCCCCCCATAGAGTAAAAGACTCTCACGATTCCCCTTTTCACAATAACCCCTCAATATATTACACAACAAATACTGCTCTCTTTAAATAGAATACATCCTCAACTTTCAAATACAGGCTCTCTTTGCACATTTTATTGAATTCAATGTTACATGTCCTTCTTCCTGCCAATCATAGTCAAAATTTAAATAGTCGAAAAAAAACTTCATGTCTTGAGTTAAATCGGAAATTATATATCGTAGATGAGGTGGAAAAGTTGAAGAACAACTTCAAGCATACTTCACATAGATTTCTATATAGGGTACCCCTAGTGAGTGATATCATGATCTGTTTGGTCACTTAATTTCCTCTCAGGCACAATCAATGACAATCCATCTATATATTTCTATAGCAATATAGACGCCTGAAGTCCAAATAGTTACTCATTTATTGACCCATCTTCTCGACTTATTAAGGAGCTTTATTGTATTTTTTCACCATGTTTCTCATACCAAAACATGGCGTATAATTAGACTTTTTCATTGCGTGATTATGAGCTTTCTATCACAAGTTTAGCAGACAGCAGGCCAAAAAGTTAATATTGCTAAAATATTAGGCAACAAGACACACTGTCTAATTTCAAGAATTAAATCATTATTATCATTAGCAGATGATTAATTTCATAGGATTTTCTAATACTCTTGCATACCACGAATCAATAAATCAACTTCCATAATTTTCCATATTGCCTCATAATTTCAACGAATTAAACCAAAAGGAAAATTAAATGGCAAATTGAATTAGAAAATTTTCTCACCACCTGCGTTAAAAGTGTCAAAAACATAATTTTCTAGCAGTGGAGGTTACCATGGGTAAGGATAAAAAATGAAAAATATATCTCCAACCAAAAACAAAGCAAAAAAACACATTTTATAGTGGAAATGTTGAAAATAGAAAATTCATTTCCGTAATGCGACGCCACCAGACGCCACTCTTCTCTGAGGACAGACAATCGATAAAAAAAAGTTCAATCACCAAAGCCCATATAACAATAATTATACGTATTTTCCCATGCACTATATTTTCTCATTTTTATCCTGCTAGTCCAACTATAGTAAAATCTCAGCTAAAATTATAAATAAGGAAAACAGGAAAGTGATTTCTATCCCGTCGTCTTGCCAATGATTACAAACATCTTGATGGCAAATTGGATAGCAAGCCTTTTTGAAAGTATCACAGTATCGTGATAAAAATTGTACAATTATAACCTAAAGTTACAATGAAATAATGCTAAGACCAAAGAAGAAATTTCTATCTTGATGTGGGAAAAACGTCTCCCCTATTATCTTACAGTATTATTGAATATCATTTTTCGGCAGCCCACATAACTCACTCACTCAGAGTCAATGAAGAGAACACCTTGCAGCGTTAGAATGCCACTATGTCATGATTGATACTTAAATCTTTGAAGTCATCTAAAACTTCAAGTACCTGGTCAACGATGAGCTATGACAAAAGTGTGAAGATGGTAGGTTAATGAGCGGATTGCAGAAAGGAATAATCAATTTTCCGTTCAAAAACTTCTTTCGATCATCGAAAAAACCATGATAGGTATAGGGGAAAGGCTCATAATTTTGTCCACTTTCTTATTTTGGACACTTTGAGGATAACATTGGACACTAAAAATAAATTGATTAAAATGATGGATTTTTATTCCAATATTTGATGAATAATGAATTCTATCTAAATATTTGTTCTTTTTGGAAGATTTTGACAATAAATACGTTAAATTTTGAATATGATTTGAGTTGAAATTGCTTTGTTGAAAATTCAGTGTGAGCAATTGCTTACGAGAAATATGACAGAACTTCGTGTTTACTTCAGTTCTTATTTAGCTGTGGTGAAGTACTAACAATGTTTCTTCGGTTTTTTTTTGAGTGATATTATTGAATACTCATTGAATATTGTGTTGATTCACGTTAGTGGTGATTTGTACATTTGATCTGAAGTGAGATTTGCCTTGTGAATTAGATTTTTCGTGTGAAAAATGGGAAATTTTTTAAGACATTCACAAATGAGGTGATGGTTCTTATTTTGGACAGGTGTTTTTCTCACGAAATTTCGTGAAGTTTTAGCTTTTGTGATGACTAGGTTAGACAAATGCCTGGAGAAACAAAGGAGCATCATCTCTACGAAAGAGACGTAGCGAGAAATGTCCTGAAAGGCTCCCGGAAAAGTCAGGGAATGAGCGAATCCGCACGTACTTGGAGTATCGAAGTCAACTCACTTTAATGAATGATATGGAAAGTTTCCGGGCTTCTGTGACATTCTACGTTTCCCTTACATGAACAGGAAGAGGACTTGGTAAGATTGGTTCATCAAATGAAGAACAATGGGCATCCTATTGAGGCGGATTAGCTGTCCAAATTTACAGCCAAGTTGGACAAATTAATAAACAAATTGTCCAAAATAAGAGCCAAAGTCACCCCTACATATCAATTCATTTTTAAACGTAATAAAACTAATTTTAATAAAAAAAGGTCGATAAATAGCTTGCTAAGTTTCTAAACAACCCTTCTGAAAAGAGAGTAACAAGAAATGTCAATTAGTATTGAAAATATCGCACTTCAAACTTGGAACTTCGATGCTTATAAGCAGACTGTCCAAAATTATGAGCAATTACCCTAAGACCTATTGCCACTTAAGGTTTGTGGATAGCGGTGAAGTTTTAGAGCAAATGTTACGCAGAAGCCCGTTAACATGGAACACGAGATACGGCTGAATCATAACATGAAAGTCCTATTTCAGGACCTATAAATTATGGTCACCGTCAAAACATGTTAAATTATCTGACTTATACACAAGGAGTCTAGAGATGTCCAAGATAACGTTGGACTCAAGTAGCCGGATGGTGTCCTTAAACAGCTGGTGGGGTTGAGGTGTTGGAGAGTTTTCAAGATTCACCTAAACTGAAGGTAGTTAGTATAAGAAGTTCTATCTTGTATAAAAGAGCATCAACTTAACCCTTTAAGGACGATTGGAACACTGGTGTCCCATAAAGAAAATAATTTTTCCTGACTGCCTAAAATTATTTTTTCCTTATGTTTGTACGTTTTTGCAAAATAGAAGGTTGAAGGAGTCCAGGATATTTTTGCAAGTCTCCAGGTATTTGTTGTATTGTAAATTTTTAAGCTCAAAAATGACGAATTTTTAAATTCTCATAATGAAAATATTTTTAATTATTTTTTATACTTCCAATTTTTTTTAAGCAAAACCTTTTTGAAAAAAAGAAACTACAATACTCAAACATAATATTTTTCATTAGAGTGAAAATTATCATTCATTGGCATTGTCAGAAAAATTACTTAAATTTTTAGGCTATTTTTGTCCCTAAAGCTCATAGAGGAAAAAAATACCCATAATCAGACTTTGTTGGACTTTCTAAGGTTAGATGTAAGACCTTTTACTGATTTTGTTTATCGGTTTCATTTTTATTGCTGATTCTCGGTCTGCGAAAACTGTCTCGTCGTTAAAGGGTTAAGTAAGCAACATACAACTCTAGTCTGTCTGCCGCCGGTTTATTTATTATCACTTCCATTGGGAAAATGATAGCACATCCGAATAAAAGTCAATATCTGTTTAGAAAAACTTGTTAAACAAAGAGTAATGAAAATTTTCAATGAACTTTGAGGTAAGTAAGTTGGGAAGGGGATTACCAGAGAAAAGTGGGAGATTTAACGTGGCTAAAAATTTAGTGTCTCAGAAAGTAACCTAATCATTCTAAAAGAATTAAAATATCGTATTAAATAAATTTTCCGATTTAGTGAATACAAAATCTCTTTGCAAATTATAAATATACCTCATAGCATTTCTTCCTATTCTGTATTCTCATCGTACATTAAATTGCTGTAATTTTCAGTTGAATGATTGATGGATTTTTGGTCGATTGATATACCTTTTTCCCATTAATTTGCCATGCGGATGGGATTTAGTAAACAAAGAGGCTCAATAATTCCAAAGAATTACAATAAGCCCTTTCAGGTAAAATTCCATCAATCTATTCCTATCAAAAAATATATATATATTTTCTATAATATTAAAATTACAATCGATAACGAAGAAAAAATAAAGGGAAACTTTATAAACAATTATTTTTCCATTACAGAAAAATCTCGTGAGAGTAAATGGCATAAAACTGCAAATATTTTGTTATGTTTGAGCAATTTTTTATGCAATTCCAATTCACAAATAAATCACACCAAAACTCATGTTATCCAGGAAAAGTTGCAAACAGATATTTTCCTCACTTGGAATTATCATGAGATATATATCCACTTGAGTTGGAAATGATGTTACTATGTATTATACATAGTAATACCCAAAGGTTTACTCTTGTTTCCCATCATACATCAGCAAACCAAGTCACACAATTCTCAAGGGTGTCCTTCATTGTCCTTTTATTCCCTTTTCATCCTAAACTTCTTCTATATACAACCATTTTTCTCATCTAATATTCCCGGTTTACTTGTCACAAGTTTAAATTACATGTCAAATATTTGTCAGAAAATTGGAAAATTTGCAATCAAAACACGTGTCGGATCTTTTCACAACTTCCTCCTTAAATAACATTTGTGCATATAGGTTTTTAAAAATTTTGTAATTATTCTAAATAAGAATGGCTAAAACACTTGTTTTACACCATAAAAACCCTACATCCTATTCTGAAAAAATGATGACAACTTCTGTAATATTTTCAACATTTACACATAAAATTAACCTAATTCCATGGTCTAAATTTAATTTACCCGTAGGACACTTTCATTTGCATTCCATTTTTCCCATATTTTTGATGAGTACAACATGTATTTTTTGCTATGTGCTTTTTGTTACATTTCACACATTTTCCCTAGAAATTGTGGACGTATATAAATAAAATTAGAGAAATGTACTTTTCCTCGCTTCACCATAATTACATCAAATTATTCACGGAATTTATCATCCCTTCGTAAAATTATGACAGAAAAAAAACAGGAAAAGAAAGTACACAGACTGTTATCCTTAAAAACGAAAAAAAAATAACAACATGAGCACCATAAATATCGTTGAAATATTTTTTTATTGCTTTTACTTAATTCATTATATCTGGGAAAGTGTGGTTACCTGCAGACGATTAATGCTTCAAACAAATAATTTTTTTCTATATTATCAATTAATTTGACACATGGGTCTATTTAAGAAATGCGACACATAGGAATAGATATTAAAATATATTGCTATGGGTCTGATTCATAAAGAAACATATAAAAAATCAACGTACCGCAGTTATAAAAGATATAAATTTTGATTCTCGTAGATTTCAAACCCGTCGAAACACTTTTTCGTTGCTGACTACGGCTGCTTCTTTCTGGCGTATTGGTATTTGCAAATTAAAAACAGTAAGAGATATTGACTTGTGGTTTTCGACAAGTCACAAATATACATAAATAAGGTGTAACAAAATGATAATATGATTATCCAAAATACAACCTTTACATAGATTGTATATAACCCAAATGGCAAAAATTTACTATAGTGCAAAAATGAGGTAAAAGAAACGTTTGTTGCACGTCACTCAAGTTACTTCGAGTTTCAAAGAGCCGAGGAAACCTTATGACCTAAATATAACGTTTTGGCTACTTAAAATATTAACGTCAGACTTGCTGTGTTATAATAACGTAATTTTTTCGTTGTTTTTTTCTCAAAATATGACGTAACTGTTTTTAAGAAAATTTACGTGCAGATAACGTAATCATATAAGATATTCAATAGAATATCTGCAGCTTTTTAAACGTTTAGTAATGACAATATAAAAATATTAGGTTATGGAATAGCTTTAAAAAATAAAATGTAATATTTGATTGTCTTGAATTTAATAAATGTGTGATAAAATTTTTCGTTCTTGCAAATAATTTGCAAACGAATTGTTCAGAGTATTTCTACTTTTATATTAAAAATTAAAATTTTATTAAAAATTATTGTTTGCATTTAAATGAAATTTAAATAGATGATTTTACTTAAACATAACATAAAAATAGGAGATTTTAAAATTCAGTAATAAAATAATTATTCGAAATACGTTTAAAATGAATTATTTCAGATTTTTTCTAACTTACAATCTCTAAGGTAAAAAAAATCATGTCAGTCTGAATGTGTTGAAAAAATATTTTTTTATTCTTAAATATAACGAGACGATTTTTACCGATTTTTTCGATATTTTTCATTTCTTTAAATTGCTTAATTGACTTAAAGATGAATAAGTTTAAATTTTCGATGTATTTATCCTATTTATCGGTCACTTCATGTGAAATTTTTGATCTTTTGGGATGAAAATCGAGAAATACATTCTTTTATTAGAGCGAAGCGTGTTATACACTCATGTGCATAAAGTATTTCTAAGATTTGAATTTGAAGTCAATTTAATATCTTTACTACAAAGCATCGACGACAATAATGCCATCTATTGGTCCACAAAAAATAGTCTGAATATTTGAAGTCAACTACCATTTGGCCACACCCTTAACAGACTGTATTGTTCAAAAAGTATAATATAATCTGACAATTTTTAATAATGACACTACGTTGTTTATACGGGCAACGGTATGTTTTAACCTAAGAAGTTAGAGATAGTGACTTGGGGTTCTAGGAGGACCCTCATAAAGTCGATTCAAGCATTGTAGATATATTACAAAATATTCCAGAAGTTTAATTTAAAGTACATTTTTTGTAGAAAACTAAAAGAATTTTTTTCACAAAAATGTAAGTAGTTTCTTTTGCAAGTTTTGTTTTTAGAGTTTGTGGACAAATTGCTCTCAAAACAACGCTTTTTAGTTTTCGGAAATGGCATTCCATTACGTTCCTGGACGAAAGCGTGTTCTTAGCCTTTCACTAACGAAGAAAAATTTAAAAAAAATTTAAAAGATAGCAATTGTTTTCTTAAAAATCAAGTAAAATTAAATTGATACAACAAAAAAAAATATTTTTAACATTTTAAAAAATCGATCATATTTTGTATAGTTAATATATATTATTTTGTATAGTGATTTTAATAATTTAACACAAAATTGTGAAATTTTATTCTTATTTTAATTTATTTAGAAAGAAAACAGGACAACCTGTCCTCTCTATTAAGGTTTCTTCCAAACATTTATGATTGTGATGTTGGATTTGAGGACTAAATGTACGCCACATGATTCAAGCGGAGGCAGCCAAAATCTCGAAAGCCAAATCCCGAAAATCAAAATCCCGAACGCCAAAATCCTGAAATGGGATGGAATTATATGGAAGATAATGTGTAGAATAATTTCCCAAGACACAGAAAATTTTCCTTTGTCTCCACCATGCGCGAGTGCAATAATGGGAGTAGCCATGACACTTTTAAAAATTCGGGATTTTGGCTTTCAGGATTTTGCCCGGGACCCGATTCAAGATAATCCCTTCAAAATAAAATATAAATTTATGTATATAAATTTTCCCGTTGCCATTAAAATTTTTTATAATCATAACGTAATTTCCAGAAATTGTTCTTAACTGCAAGTGTCCAAAATTATTTTATAAAAATCTATCTTATTATACTATGAGCGTTAAAAGAATCCGTCTTTGGAATTCAATAGATGTCGTATGACTATCCGCGGACGCGGACAGACTTTTATTGGGATGAGTGCGCCATAAGATTTTGTTGCGCGCGAATTCAAAATTTTCACACTGACTTTAAATTCCGTTTTTCATGAAATCTAATTCCATATGAAATTTATTTTTATGACCAAGAAGTTGTAACAATATGTCAGAAATTATAGGGAATAGTTTAAAAAAAAATTCAGAAAATTTTTAGAATTATTCCATTGAAAAATTGTCAAATATCAGTTTTTTCTGGTCGGGAGATATTTTAAATCGATACTTGATAATATCTCTATCGGTAAACGGCATCGGCATGTTCAATATAATAAATAAAATCAATGAAATCCCGCGATATTTGCACGCTGATTATTGAAATATTTTCAGTGAGAGATTTCATGATAGAATTATGCGTCATGGAAATAAAAAGAGAACGAAGAAAAAGAATGCGGAGTAGAAAGAGACAAATAGAAAAGAGGTAAGAAGCGACGTTCAACTAACGTGTCACTATCGTTAGTGAACTTACCAAAATGGTAAGTTGTGTCGCTTCGCTTACCTCTTTATAACGTGGAGGTTATTCCCCACTTCGAAAGTATGACGTGCGGGTGCACCAAATAATTACTATTACCATACGATAACTATAACGTCATACTGACACATTTTTGCCACTTGGGAACCTATACATTGTGCTAAATACGTATACATGGATTTAGCCTACCAATTAATAGGACTGAAAGTATTCAATATGAATGAAAGAAAAGGACATAAAACTGAACTATATTTCAGTTATAAGTTTTCATTAATAGCACAAATCCCATTAGTTTTCTTTTATATTTTAAGGAAATTAAAAAAAATGTATTACTGCAAGTCAATATTATTAAACTTTTTTTCTTGAATATTTTTATATTTAATTATTTACGCATTTAATATAAAAATTTATTGTTTAATTTTCTTCTGACTAAATTTCAGCATATTGAGTTCTATTTGCTCACATTTCCTATCTTGAATTCTAAATAGCCATCCTTTTCCACTTTTATGTTACGTAAGCTTGTTGGTTGATTTTTTATTTTTCCAATTGATTGCAAATATTTAGGTCACTTCCTGCCGGATCTCTCTCTCTCACTCTTACTCCAGCTCGTGGCGCTATAACTCTCGCGTTGTTGATGCTGCGTGAGTTTACAGTATTATCCATTATCATCGCCTACCCTCCCCACTTTACCTCAATCATCCTCGTCATCACTGTGGCGTCATTAAATTATCATGGTGAAGGAATTACATAGCAATTTATAGCTGGATAAATCATTGAATTTCATCCCAACACTGAAGACTTTCTAGGGAAAAAGATTCCATCCCTCTCAAACGAGCATGGATTGTGCGGAGAAACACAATGATGGATATGCACTAAAGGAAAAAGAGACACAATGGACAGCAATCTGACATGGAAACGGGAATTATCATTGAGAAGAGGAATTCATCGCTTTTCAGTCTTCCTTGTTTCAGGAAAAAGTTAGACAAGAGAAAATAAAAGGTTGAAAGGAAAAACCAAGAACTGTTGCCCCACATTCACTGCCCAATTTCACTTATCGACAAACCCTCAATAGTGGCAAATTACACCTATCCACATGAAGAAGTTTTTGTAGCAAAATGACTTGTAAAATATTTAACGTATATACTCTCAAATTACAGGCCATGATTCTCCATATTTCGTTATCATAACTTACCAACAATCAATTTTGTAAAAAAAATATTGATTGACTATCCTTATTTTTCTCAATATAAAATTTTTCAATACACCCTGACATACAATTTATTTATTTAAAATTATCGAAATACTGCGCTGTAATTTTGCACAAAGCCCAATCACTCAAGTACCAAGAATGTAAAAAAATTGAAATCTAATAACGTCACGGGTATGGATTTAAAACTATACAATCTTAATTCATAAATCTCAATTACAGCTTTGAGATTTAAATTATAAACTCATTTTGCTTAAATTTTTAATAATTTCCAATAAAAAAACGACGTAGAATCTAATAACTAGTAAGCGAGAAACTAAATATATTATACTATTATTTGAGTTGAGAATCAAAATGCATTGCCTATCTACCAAATGGAATATTTTCATCACAGTAGGATTTAATATACAAATTATATATTGACAAACTTATTCATAACTCTTGAACATTTTAAATTTTTAGAAGAGTTTCCGTTGATACCTCTGAGAAAACTTTGATATACAAAAAAAGTTTAATTCTATAAATTGTTTTTACTGCCTAAACTCCCCAGACTCTCAATTTTTACCCCCAACCCCAAAATTTCCACCTTTCACCCCACCTGCCAGGGATCACGTTTTTTCAATGTATTTTCGCGTTGCAGACTATTTCTGAGATATTATGTCATGGTATTTCTCCGTCTGTCTATCTCTACGTTTGTCCGTCCAGTTGTCACCAGCTCTAGAAACCAAACAGTTAGAGATATTGACTTGGAACTTTCAGGAGAGCCCTCATAATTGACCCAAGGACCGTTCACCTGTCCCTCATACCCCTCCCCCCCTCACCCTCCCCTTTTCCTACAAAACTATGTTTTTGGGATCACTAATAAACGCGTCGTGCGACTTTTAATTATTTTTGAATATTTCTTAGAGATTACCCAGGCGGACATTTCGTCCATATACGAAAATACCGTTAAATTATTCCTGATAAAGGTTTTTCAAGGTCAAATGATTGAAAGAAGATCTCTAGAGAACGTATTTCTCAGACAAAGAGGTTTATGTTTCAGCTCATTGGAAAGGTCTTGAAATTTCTGGTAAGACTGAACTAATACCGGTTCGGAACCGGGAATAAACCGATTATGAACCGATTACTAGGACTCTTTGTTCACTCTTTTTTAAGTAATACTTAAATGAGAAATTGTTCCATATCTTATGAAGTTAAACAAAAAAACAATAAAGTAACGAATATAATTTCTAGCTTTGAAATATACATATCGACTATAAGTTCCTGTTTCAGAATTTAGGAAATTATTCTGCCGTGCTTGAAATGCAAAGAATCTTAAAGATTTTTTTATGGCAAAACATTTGTACAGTTTTGTATTCATTAATTGTTTTTTAATTACCTTTATAAAAGACATCAAAAATACAACGAAACATACTCTTACTCCATCTTCTTCTCTCAGGAAAAGCTGCTATATCACATGAGCAGACCTCTTGTTAAGAACACAAGAAATTCTTAATGATGCCGACTTGAGAATCATGAATAATTACATGAGGAAATTTAAGGCAATTTCTGCACAATTTGCTAAAACATTTTACTTGATACTTTGCACTCATGCTTTCCCAACTTTATTTCTTGTTTGTTAAACATATTCCAACAAAGGCACATTGCGAAGAATGAAAAAAACAAAGCTTCTGTACTTTAGATATCGATCGTATAAATACTCTGCACTTCTTTTTCCAGAGATTTTCATTTTTTTTTGTATTTCATGGGATAAACACCACACCAGAAAGAGAACGCAAAAAATCAGCAACGAGAGAAAGAGCAGCACTTTGAAGTAAGATTTTCTGCAAAAATGATATATAAATTCAAATGACCTGCACAAGTGTTACATTTTTCTATATAGTATTACAGCGGAAAAGGAAAATTCTTCTGAAAAGTGCTGTGTATTACATAACTGATTATACATTGAAAGAGGGCATGTACACAGTATAATTCTTGAATAATACTCTAAAACATCTACAAAATGTGGAATTTTTGTGAGCCACATGAGTATTTCTGCAAACCCGCACAAAAGCATCCTCAGCAGCACCACTTTCAAATTCATTATTGCTCCAACATTGTTGCCCTGTTAAATTTTCACCCACCCATGTGGATATGTATGCTTTTAATTATACCTCAAATATATATAATATAGCAACGGCATGGAAGCCTTTGTCATCATACAACCATTTCCTCCAATGGAGAAAAGTATAGTGACAATGTTGCAAAACATATCCACCCTCTACAGACGATATTTAAATTGTCGCATTTAAAAGTTGATAAGAACGTGACTTTTCATGTATATTTTCACTCATCCCTTTTGCCTTACTAGTATCCCTAACATTCTCCTTCTCTTTCAACCTTTCACATTCATGTGATTACATTTCCTAAATTTTATCGCATGACCCACATCTGAAATAATAGATGATGTGAGCGGAAATTTATTGAAAATAATTTCTTGATTAGTGTATTCAAGGACATTTTATCATACCATACAGATTGTACTAGAATTTTGAATTTATTTAACTTTAAATTATCCCTTTTCATTCATGCCATCCATATAGATTCTAAACAAGAAAACATCGTTACTAAACACTAACAAAATCGCAATGTTTACCGCATAAAATCTAATGACCCAATCTCACATTATGGTCTTGTAACAAAGCGTACATACCTACACAATCCTAGAATTATAATGGGATTTCTTATACCATGATATTTTAAATAAACTCACAGACTAAAATTATTATTATGAGTTACTTCGTTTTCCATAACCCTTGAATTCAAAAATCCCCAAATTCATATCATTTCAATTTTTCAGATCCAAAGACAACCCAGCAAACACCAAATTAATGTTAGCTGATTTCAATTCATTTGAAACTATATGTATTTTTAGCTGAATTCTTCTCACTTTAAAACGACACTCGCGAGGCAATGTCATTTTCCCATATTTGGTTAGCACTTTTTCTTCGAGAGTTGCTGACCGGTCAGCATATTTTTGCTGATCGATTCAGCAAATATGCTGAAAACCATGTTTTTTTTCAGCTAGCTGTGCTCGCTGGTAATGACTAAAGTGAATAAAAGTGCACGTTTTTATTGCTCGAATTAAAAGAGAAAGTAGTTATACCATCCACTTTTTTTCAACTTCTGACACGGATAGAGGCCAAACGGTATGAGATTTCGACTTCCGGTTTTTGATAATTCCCCCATAAGTCAACTATCCAGGACAGACTTTTTTCTTTCCCTCCCAGTCCACTTCTACCCCTTCAAAACCATGTTTTTTTTTGGTTTATTTCGAAAACGACTACTGGAATTTTTACATTTTCGAATATGTTTTAAAGGCAATCAAGATGAATGTTTAAGATGTTCTTCTTAGACACCTATATTCGAAAAGCATTTCGATAACGAATTTTCGAAGGTGAAAGTTAAAACAACTTTGGAGGGCTTATTTTTGAACCGACTTGATAAATTTGGATTTTTTGAAAGATTGTGAAATTTTGAACCCGACTTCATCAGACTTAAGCGGTAATGAATCGGTAAAGTACTAGTAAATGATATACCTTTCGCGGATTAACTTTTTAATTTGTCCGCATGCTTGTTACTCATGCTAGAATATTTTGAAAGTACTTTTCTTAAGCAAGTTCTTATTTCGGAATGGTTTTTTTTAATTTATGAATTAATTTAATTGGCAGTAAAGTGGTATGTAACCAAAACTCATTCTATTTATTCAGAGTAAATTTTACTCATTTCCTATCCATTGAAATATTTATTAGTCTAACTTAACTCTTTCGTCTCTTTTGGGACTCTGAGTACCCAAAGCAGCATATGAATGTTCTGTGAAAAACAATGTTTTTTAATTATTCCGAACTGATAAAAATCCTATTCTTGTGGATGATTACAAACTATAAGGATGTCCAAATATAAGATATTTATTGTAGGACTGCAATTAATTCCTGAGCTTAGATATTTTTGATTAAAAAATGATGATATTGGCTTGCAGCATATGCTGCGGTCCGGAAAGAGTTAAACAAGTTTTTCATAAGCAAAAAATAGTTTCATTTGCTGGCTAATTCTGCCCCTGTCTTCCCTAGGTGTTTTTTCTTAGTAACGTTAGTGGCGTGACGGTATTTTTTCTAGTTTTCAATTAATATTTATCTCATACTCAAAAATTTCCATAGGAATTTGTGAGCATAGTCTAAAAGAAGTAATTTAAAAAAAAAATCTTGTATAGCGCAAATCTAAAAGAAAAATTTTCCCATTTTCCACATCACTTAAATTTCTAGAGATATCTCTTTTCTTTCACAAAAAAAATCAGAATATAATATATACATAGCACTTAAGAATCATATGTATATTATGGAAAAGAAGATCAAAATTTTAAGAGCCTTTTTATCTCACCCTCTTATTCCTTCGCTTCTTTTGCTAAAAATTACATATGTTCTTATGAATTATAAAATTTATTCAAAGTATAGAATAAATATTTAATTTGATTTTTTTTCTGGCATATATGACAGTCGTCTTTTTCCACATGGTAGAGAAAAGCTCCCATCGTCAAAATTTTTCTCTCTAGAGAACTTTTCACACCCTCTTCAATGCCCTTCCTTGTACTGTGTATACACTCAACACTTCCTCAAATACGAATCTAGAGTAGAAAATCCTGTTTCTCTCGATGACCCATAAAATATCATATTTCTCTGCATCCATATTTTTTACGCCTCTTTCCAATTTCCTATCATAAGTTCCTTTTAGAGAACCTTCAAAAAAATTTTCTTCATTCTGTCTATGTACATATATTTCAATTCAAATAGATTACAAGTATTTTTCCTTTTGCTATGTTTAGGCAGACAGAAAAAAAATCCGGAAAATTACCCAATGACCTTTTGACCTTTTTCAATGAATAAATCCTCGTGTTAAGCCCATTTTTAATCGATTTCCTCGTGACACCATATCTCGTGATCAATGGTGGTATAAATTATTTAAGATATCCTCACCAACCAACATTTACTTCAAAACCACAATGTATATACTATTACGCGGACAATTCCAATTCAATGCGCGACCCATTTTTATTAACTTTATTCACCTTATAGTCATATACGATACGATTTATCCAACTGTCACACAATTTTTCATTATATCAATCACTAAACAATAGGGTGACAGAAATTGTTATAATTTCCAAGTATATGAAAATAACCGCCCTGTAAAACTTCTTTCACATTACCACAAATATTTCCATCTTTCACATTATGTACACCATCTATGGAAAATTATTATTAGGTTGTACCTACAATACATATTAAATGAGGTGAAAAATATGCCATCGCTTGTGCGAATGACTTCCCTGAGTCTCAGCTGAGATAATAAAATTGTAATCAGAGCGTTCCAGAAATACTTCTTTTCTATTCCCCATTCCCAAGACCATAGAAAACGTGAGAAAATTGTGAAATTAGAGAAAACATACTAAAGAGATTATTATTTCTGCTACAGGTAAAGATGAATATACCGTTCATTTAAGTACTTAATACTTTATTTTAAATTACCCCTATAGAAGGTTATTTGGTAATGGCTAAAGAATTGACATACAAAAGGTCTAAAACAGCAGAATATACTAAGATTATCGTTTCGTGAATGAATAAGAAAAGGATTTTTAAATAAACATCTCAAAATCATATCTTTTGACTTTCACTTTTTTTTAAATTTTAAATAAGGACCAATAGTTTTATTTTTTTTATTTTATTTATTCATAAAATAGAGTCCCAAATTATATTTTTCTTTTTCAAGAATAAAAGTTTAAGTGTAAAGTAACAACGATCTTTAAAACTAATTTTGAAAAGTATTGAAGTTTGGTTTGGTATAATTTTTTTTAAAATTATCTTCCATAAATAATTCCGACAGTTATTTGTATTGATTTTTGTTTCCTTTTAAATATTTGATTTTGAAAATTAATTAAATAAAATAAAGTATGTAAAACTTAATGGAATTTTACACATTGCTTTCGTATCAAAATAAGAAAGATTTAAGTTATCTTCACTTTTTTACATCCTTTAGAAAACCCCTCCTGAGATGTAGCTCTAATCTCTAATGCATCAATACTAAAGTTATAGTATATAATCTTATGTTTCTTTTTATTGTTCCATCAAAAATTAACGAATCTATTATGTTGATTTACTTTTATCCAAAGTCTGAAGAGCTGGAATTTTTTAACAGGCAAAGTTTTAACTAATGGATTCTGTAAGATGCTGTTTCAAATATTCAAAGTAAATCATTTTATTTTTAACAGAGTTTTCTCAGAAGTAAGGAATGGCCGCAGTTCCATTTCTAAATGTTATGTTTTTAAAATAATTGCTATTTTTTATCAATATTCGTGACTTTTTCCCAATTTTTAGCTAAGTCTTTAAGGTGGGACAAATATTCATGTTTTATTATCACTGGTAGGATCCTTTTTATCCTTCCCTAAAGTATAAATAATGATTAAAATTCCAAATACTGAAGCTTGGCCATTTAAAACTGCTCAAATAGAAAATAATAATAATCGTGCTGAATAAGAAAACTCTAGGGTCCTCCTTTCAAGCTATTCTAATAATACCCAGAGTGACAACGATAGATCCCTCCTGAGGATATGGCATTTTGAGTGAAAGAAGGGCAAATTGAATAATTATTTACTCATTGTCGACGATAAATCTGATATTCCAGGAAGGTGTGAGACCCCAAGACGCCAAGACAGCCAAGATACTAATTAATTTAGTGTCACATTCTCCTGGCAAATTGGATAAACATAGCAAATCAGTGGAGAGAAAATTGCTTAATTATTTTCTCTATCTTTACTCTTTCTTCAAACTATATGCGACTCGGTGGTGGATGTCTTGTTGCGGTTTGAATTAAAATTTAACTTAATTTATATACTTCAGATTAGGCAAACGTAGAGGTTTTCAGCGAAAAAGCTTGAGAATTATTTCATAAATTTAGCCATTAGACAAGGACAATTTTTTTCGGAGAATTTCCTGCCCAGTTCTGCCCAGAGTTTGTATATAGGTGGAAAAAAGGGTATGTAGGGAAACTCTCGTCTTCAAGTTCAAGGCTTCTTGTGCTCAGGAGTTCTATGGAGTGGGAGATCAAGCGGAAAGGGTAGGAAATACAGGGGGGTTAGGGCAGAGGGGTCTGCTGAACCCCCCAGAGTTAGAACTGTCTCAGAAAACCCTGGGTACAACACATAATTATTAAAGCTGAGAACACACTCAAAAACAGCATTCAACCACCAATTTATAACCCTTCTATTTCCCATAATTCATCCAGTCTCTTTCTCCATGCCTTTCTTTTGCTAAAGCTTCTATTTCTATACAATACTCTCTTGCCTCTAGATGGTGTGCTTTCGATTTGAAGGCCATCCGCTTCTCTCATCCAGGAATGGGGTGGTTGGGTTGGGACAGAAATTCAAGGCAGGAAAAACCTGGGAGGTGGGGAGACAAAGGTTTCTGTGCCCGTGTGGAAATGGGCGGGTGGTTTTGTAGGCTTGGAGTGGCGAAAAAGGAATCTCCATCTCAATGATTCGCCCTCTTCTAGAGTTAGAAAATGATCTCAATCCTCTATGTAGCCCACCCTTGGCACAAAAGGCAAAGAACGCAAAACAATTCTGACATCTTGACTTGACGTCGCTGTGAAATTATTGATTGCTGTATTTTCCCTCAATAACACCCCGATATTCCACTTATATGGTACTTCAAAGGATTTTCTGGGTGTTTTTCACGTTAACTTTTCCTAAAGAGAAATGCCTACAGCACCATTCATTTGCTTATGCCTTTTTTGCAATAAGAAAACAAAACCCTGATAACAAAAGATTGCACGGTTCATGGCAAAAGAGCAAAATTGGAAGACCTTTCGCCAGATAATTCCTGGGATCAGCAAAAAAGTCACCAATTGCATCTTGCCTGATAATCCCTCCCTAAAGTACTTTCCAACGGAAAATCATAGAAAACATCCAAAAAAAAAAATTAAATCCACCCAGTTAGTCCTTCACGTGAAAATTCCACCATGATTCCTTCTTCACAGGACACAAGCGATTCACAAATTTTCCACCACGCAAAAAGGCAAATATTTTTTGTTACAATAAAAACTAGACAATTTTCTATTTCACTTACATTTCAGAATTGTTGCTGCAGACACCGTTAAGTTCATGAAAAACAATGCAAAAAATATTTTCACTTGTTTTTTCTTGTCTTTGGTCTTTAGCACACTTCCCGAGATGCACTCACTATTCGCATTACTGAACGTCAAATTAATACGCAACTTGTATGGAAATATTTTCCCAAAACAGGAGAATTTTCCCCCGGAAAACTCGCAAAAAACATGCGCCGCCGAGAAAGGTGAAAGCATTTTTCGAAATTGCATTCGCGCAAATTTGACAGTTCGAAAAAGTCTTGCCATAAGAGTTCGGCGGGTTGTCTGATGCAATGTTGTTTTTTTCTCCGTGCGAGGAGGAAAACAAAAAAAAGTCGAGCTACTTTTTTTTAAACAATGGAGGCGTCAAATTTAAAGGAAACTCCAGGGGCAATTAAGACAGAACCGGGCCTACCTCCTCACAGCTACTTCAAACCACACGAACACAGTAATCTTAAACCACCATCACAATATTTCTATCCTGGAATCTCACAAGCTTTCCTGCCGGACATCATGAAAACCCCAGCGAGGTAGGAAGCCAAAAATTGCTACAAAAGCACCACCTACGTTGCCTCTAGTACCAATCTCTCACCCTTCTATCCTTCAATTGACAGCACATTGCATAGAAATCTACCGACTTTTGTTCCTGCGTACGCCCAAGAAGTGGTCATTTCGGAAGCACATGAGAACACCTACAAAGTCATCCCCGGCTCCTCTAGATCACCATCAACAAACTCAACCATGTCACCACCAACTGCACCTGCCAAGGATAAACCCTATCAGTGCAAAGTGTGCTCGAAAAAGTTCTCATCTCCTGAATACCTTAAAGTTCACTTCCGGATTCATTCGGGAGAAAAGCCCTATGCATGCAAATACCCAAACTGTGCGAAAAAATTCACTCAGCAGTCCGGGCTGAATTCCCATCTTAGAACACATTCGGGAGAAAAACCCTTTCCCTGTTCCCTATGCGATAAGCGCTTTTCGCAGAAAATCAACATGCAGCTGCATTTGAGGAAGCATTCGGGTATTAAACCCTTTCAGTGTCAAGTTTGTCAGAAGGCTTTCTACTCTCCCGAATGTCTCAAGATTCACTATCGTACGCACACCGGCGAGAAACCCTACGAATGCAGGTATCCAAATTGCCAGAAGAGATTCACGCAGCAATCCGGACTGATTTCACATGAACGCACCCATTCAGGAGAAAAACCATTTTCCTGCACATTGTGTGAAAAGCGCTTCTCACAGAAGATCAACCTACAGATACATCTGCGAAAACATTCAGGTATTAAACCTTACCAGTGCACCTACTGCCAGAAATCTTTCTACTCTCCGGAATGTCTAAAGATTCATACAAGAATACATACAGGTGAAAAGCCTTTTCAATGCGCCATTTGCGAAAAAAGATTCATCCAGCAGTCCAGTCTCAACAGCCACATCCGGAAGCACGCAGGAGATGATTTGTGAGAGCATCCAGTCAACGCAGACCCACGATCAAAGTAAGCAGACGTATCATTTCTCTTAATTTCCCAATTGCCATAATAATGAATTATATTCCTTACCTTGGTAGTGCCCCTAAAAAAAAATTACATACGATTTTATGAATATTCATTTGTGCAGTGCTAAATGATGATCACATTAAAAATATTTTATTAATATACGAAATGTTTTAATTGATAAAAATGAAAATAAGGCAGGTATTCCCTGAGCGGTCTCAACATAACCAACCGTCATTTTGATAAAACTGCTTACACCTGCTACTACTGTTTTTTTTTTTAGAATTTAAAAACATATATTTGTTCTGCTCCCAAAAAAAAACATAATAGACTGCATTTAGTAAAAAAAAAATTAAGAAGATATAGAAAACTAGTCATGGAAACCTATATTACTTAAAAAAAAATGTAAAAGATCCACTTAACTCTTTAGGGACGATATTTGAGATGGAGAGCCAATTGCTGCTAGAACAAATTCTTATTTTGAATTAGAAATTCGATTTTGTGGATAAATTCTGGATGTTATTTTCCTCATATTAACAAAAAAACAATAACTCTGATTACTGGGCGTCTAATGAAGTTCAATGACAATACGAACAACACACAAAAATAAGAAGTTTATTTTTTAAATTTAAAGAACTTATGTTTCTAGAAGGGCACTCAATGGGTCAAGTTCAAGTGGTAGAGCACTCGCTCTATGATGCAAGTGTCCCGGGTTCGCATCACCTTTAGATCACAAAGAATTTTTTTGCGTTTAAGGTGTTCGGATTGCATCCAGTGAGCTTTACTGTACTTGATTTCACGTAGCATAGGACTGACAATCTCATCCCGTATAAGAAAAAATAATAATGCGTGTCTAGAAATCCCTTTTCGGGAAGGCCTAGTTCCTTCATGGAGTGTTATTATTATTATTATTATTACCATTATTATTAATAATAAAATGAGTGCTATTGAGAAAAGTTCTCTTGAAAGCACAAAGAGTTATAAATGGTTTAAGATAGGGTTAGCGTCCACCGCCGTCTTAGTGTTGGTGACCAACCTCCAGAGTCAAACGGTGGAAATGCTTCTTCGTAGGTTGTATATAAGCCATCTGAGCAAAACAAAAAACAAAAAGTATGTACTGTACAAAATTGAAAGTAAAAAGAGCAAAACAACGAAAGACAAGTAGTCAAGACGATAGGAAGGATCGAATGAGCCGCTGCCTCTTCTCTTTGGGTAGCTCATTCCAGAGAGTCACCCCCATGACAAAGAGTGAGCAATGAAGAATGCGGCTCCCCGACCTGGTGACGCCGAGACAGGAAGACCTGATAGACGAGCCCGGATGCAGTAGCTCAGCCAGATAACCAGGCAGACCGCGTTGAAGCACCCGACATAAAAAATCGACTGCTCGTGACCGCAGGAAGATTGCCCCAATACTACAGTATGATAATGAGAGACATGGTCGTAAGGACGAAGTGAAAATATGAAACGAATGCAATTATTAAAAGTTACGGTCAAGCGCCGAAGCGATGCTTTATCACACGAAAAAAATAACTCAGCACCATGGGAAAAAAGAGGAAGGAGCAGGGCACGAACTAAAAGTAGCCGAATAGCCTGAGGGATGAAGAATTGATGTCTTTTAAGTGTATAGAGGGAAAAGTTCACTCTCCTACTGATGTAGAAAATATAATCGTCCCAGGCCAAAGAATCGTTATGACTCCAAGATTTTTAGCCTTATGGACTTAAAAAAAAACTAGAATAGTAACTGCAGAACACTGTAATCTCACACTCTTTACGCTGCGACACATACCATTAACTGGTAGAAGCAAACTCAACACTTGCAATGTTTAAATTTTGGAAATTGAAATGTTTCAAATTTACATTAGGCTGGATTGTTAACCCTTTAAGGACGATTGGATTGGAACACCGGTGTCCAATAAAGAAAATAATTTTTCCTGGCTACCTAAAGTTATTTTTTTCTTATGTTTGTACGTAATTGAAAAGTAAAAGGTTGAAGGAATCTAGGATATTTTTTGCAAGTCTCCATGTAGTAAATATTTAAGCTTAAAAATGACAAATTTTTAAATTCTCATATTACAAAATTGATTTTAATTATTTTTTATACTTACAATTTTTTTTAAGCAAAACCGTTTTGAAACAAGAAACCACAATACTCAAACATAATATTTTTCATCAGAGTGAAAATTATCAGGCATTGGCATCGTCAGAAAAATTACTTAAATTTTTTGGCTATTTTTGTCCCTATCGTCCGTAGAGGCAAGAAATACACTGAGTCAGACTCCGTTGGCTTTTCGAAGGTTAGATGTAAGACGTTTCACAAGTTTTGTTTATCGGTTTCATTTCATTGCTGATTTTCCGTCAGCGAAAACTGTCTCGTCGTTAAAGGGTTAATCAACCAGACAACGGAGATACTTTAGCATAGCAGTCACGAAAACCTTGTTTCCCCTCTGCAAAAGATTTTTTTTTTTGAGAAATAAGCAAATGCTTAAATAAATCTTTTAATCTTTGTAATGTTCTATGTAACTTCTTTTATATATTTTAGATTCAAAACAAAAATCTTGGAATCTTCATAAAAGTGATTTATTGCCACAAAAGGAAATCTTTTCTATACAAAAGTACTTTCATAAAATTGAGGAAAATATGTAATTGTAATTTTCAACAGGACTTATAGGATAGGAATTCATACAAATTCAACAATTACCTATGTTACATTACATTTCTACATTTTATCTTGCAAATTTTTATCTTACTACATCTTATGTTTATGATCTTGCAACAACATTTAACCTCAACCCTTTTTCAACCCAAAGTGGCATTAAGCTCTCGTTTAATGGAAAAAATTGTTGATAACTTTTCTATTATTTAAAAAAAATATGAAGAAAACCAAAAAATGAGCGTAGAATACCAGATTAGCGTAAAATGCCACCTTTTTTATATGTAGTTAGCGTCAGAAATAGACATTTTGAATGGCGTATACTATATAACCTAAAAAATGTAGACAATTTTTGAGTTTTGTCACGATCGCAAAAATACGTGGTTAACATTTTCACGTAATGATTAAAAATTAAATAATATGAAACCCAGGAATGTTGTAAAAAGGATCTGTAGAGAAAAATAAGGTGAAAATTCACTTTACGCCTTTTTTTCTCTTTCGAATTCCTGTTGGAATTTCACATAAAATTTTCTTTAAAAAAGCGAAAACTATTATATGAGAATTTGAAAATTTTACAGGAAAATTTATTGATATTAGTCCTAAAATCCTTGCCAAATTGCTAGGAAAAATGAAATTCAAAGGAAAATCTGTAAAAATTCACTTTGGTATTTTTTTGTCAATTTTCAGAAAATGAAAAATTACAAAAAATGGGAAAATATTTATTGGAAAATGAATTTATGAGTCCTAGAACTGCCGTATAGTAGTCTTACGGATGGAAAAATTGCTTTTTTGTTGAAAATATCTGCACTGGTCAGCACTGGCATTTTATGCCAGTTTGGTATTTTACGTGATTATTATTATACGTGATTTATATTATAAAGGAGAGTTATTACAAAAGGATTTGAATCTGTTTGTGAGGATGGGCGAGTGGATTTCTCTCGGCCACAAAAGACCATGATGGAGGGACGCGAGTGTGAGTAACATAAAATTGGCCTTCTGAGGCTCAATTTTTGAAACTCTCACTCGCACCCGCGAGCCCTTTAGTGGTCGAGAGAAATCCACTCGCACACCCCGTAGATTCAAATCCTTCTGTAACAACTTCTTTATAACATAAAGTACGCGTTGCACGTACTCAAGAATTTCCGGGGTGTGCGAGTCAATTTCTCTCGGCCACTAAAGAGCTCGCGGGTGCAAGTGAGAGTTTCAAAAATTGGCCCTCTGTTGTGAACGTCCCGGCCGGAACAAATGTTACAATATTAGATAATGTTACAATATTAGATTAATATTTCTTTGTGAGACTCACAAAGAAATATTAAGAAAGACACACAAAAAGAGAGGAAAATTGCTAAAATATTAAAAATAAGTAGAAAATTAAGTGCAGTGCCCCAAATCCCATGCCCTGTGAACAAAAAAGACCATTTGACAAAGCAAGAAAAGACTAAAAATTTGACCACTGAGGAAGGCTTGGAGTCCGAGCCGAAAGCTTTGGGAAGAATTTGAGAATTTTCTTTGCTTCTTCTTACCCGACGCTCACCGGTTTCCACACCTATAGAACATTTTATTCTGTGTTCTGCTTTCACTTGGGATTATTAAGTAGAAAAGCATTTGTTTCTAACGACGCATCATGACGTGTCGTTTTGCTACGATTGCAGATCCAAAGAAAATGCAGTTAGAATTCTTTTATTTTGAAGATACAAGAAGTGCAGCTCCAGGATTCCAAAACGTGGGCAACAAATCCCTATACAAACAAAGCAAATAAAACAAATATTTCTAGATCAAACCCTCAAATTCCCCATAGAGGTGGTCTATGGGAAAAGACATTATGGATACAAAATTTGGGAAAGAACCTGGAGAAGCCGAAGAAGAAATCCGATTATTTTAAGAATGAGACTATGCTCAACACATGTGGACATAAAGAAAATTATCCAAGGTACAGGATCTCGTGCAAAAGGCACAGCAGGAAGCGTCCAGACCGAGATAAGTCTAGTCTAGATAGCAGGCAAAACTGTGTTATGTAAGTATACCGGAGTTTTTGACTTTATCATCTCCAGATCAACACCTAGAAGTCAGATTCTAACTCTCCTGTTAACAAATTACACTCGACTCTTCGTTATCCGGCTGACGTGGGGACAAAATGACATTTTGGTTTTTTGAATCTGGTCAACGTTTTTTATATTTTCTGCTGTGGGAATTTGTTTTTGTGTCGAAAAACAACAGAATTTTCTTTGTGGTGTGTTTATGTTTCATTTTGTAGCACGATTGTGTGTCAAAAACTTTGATAAAATGAAAATAACATATTAATTCACTCTGGATAAACTGCATGTTTCGTAAAAAAATCGTTTTGAATACATTAACCGCCAGCGTTTGGCAGCTGTCACCCGGATAACGAAGTGCCGGATAATGAAGAGCCGTGTGTAGATGTAAATAATTCAGTCACTGTTTAAATATAATTGAAATTGTAATTGTCTTCTTTATTTTATTTTTTACGGCTTTACTTTTTGATTAATGTGTACTTGACGCATTAAAAATCAGAAATTGAGAAGACTATTCTGTCTGTCATAAAATATTCATATTATTCAATGTTCAGGATCAGGATTCAGGAATCATAATTTTTTACCGCAAAAATATCATGTTTATACACCCCTTGGCAATGAACCATAAATTTTGAATTTTCCGTTATTACACTGTAAAGTGCAAGTACAATTTTAAAATAAATTTCTTGTGATTTATGGAAAAGATTAACACATTTATTTGGAATAATAAATAAATAAATTATAAATGTAGCTTCTATTTCACAGTATATGATATTCATACTGTAATTAAAATTTGTTGTAGTTTTTTCATGAATATCTCAACAAATCAAATCCTGGCTCCCAAATTGCAATCAATTATGAAATGAACTTAATCTCGAATTTCAGGGTCGGTCCTCGCAAAGACTTTGGAACCCATATGGAATCCTAAAGCACTTTTCATGCCATTATTATTATTATTATTCGTATCGAGAATCGTGATAAATGGTACAACGTGATTGTGTTACAAAGTGTTGTATCACGTGGAAGAATCTACTGAGTTCATCATAGACCTTTTAAGAGCCCTTCCGCGTGGATATTTTTCTATACGTTTTATTGCACGGGAAAATGTTGTCGTCCTGACATTCAGTTTTATACACCGGGCGGGGCTCGAACTCATAACTGAAGAAGTTGAGTTAGGGAACTCATCGCCAAAGAGCTGATTCGTAGTTTTGTCCAGTGCTCCACGAGATTCCCAATTGGATATTAGAAAGGACTTCTTTAAAGACAATTTTCAAACAAGTTTACTTTCCAAGAACCCACTGTTGCTGCCTCTGCCCTCAAAGAAGATTTTCGAATGGAAATATTGTGGTCACTGGTCAGAGAAGTTAATGTAATCAAAAAATACATATAACATAAATGCTCCTTTATTATGTTCTTTCATTTTAGGAAAGTCCTGAATTTTCTCACAATCAGTAATCAATCAATCATGCGAATACTAATATGTTATCCTGGGCCATATTTGCAAAGAAGACAGTTTGTTTATATCGCAGGAAGAATCACAGCTGTTTATAAGCTTATCAGAGCTTATCCTTGGTTAACAAAGTTCAATCAAAGCATTTTGAATAATGCTCAGGTTGCTCTTGAACTGAACCATTAACCGTTATATTTTATTATTGTGATTGTGCATATACGTCTCCACAGGTGGAACAAATTATCATCCTGGATCACATTAGTCTTTTCTTTCCCTGATGAGTTTTTTATGGGTTCGACAATATCTCAGGTAAAGCTTTGGTAGGTATAATATGCAGATGAGATCTCCAACGGGATGCCTGAATTTTTTATTTTAATTTTTATTGAGAAAAATTAAGGTAGTAAAAAATATTTGTGGATAAAAAATGTTCCTATTTTGGTGAGTAAAAACGTTAAATTAATCACATTTTGAACTTAATACGCTAAGATTGTTTGTATTACTCAATTACCCCTTAGTTAACACTATTTCACTGTTTTTTGACACTTAAATAAAATTATGTAGCATGTGAAAATTGATATTCTCTGACCATTTACCATTCAAAGATTATATCAAATAGCTTGATATTATGAAGATATAAAACCCAAACTAAAAAAAAATGAGAAGGGAAAAAAGAAATTTCGTTTAAACAGATAAATAGGGCCTCTATATACGAAAATAATACGTGAGAATGAAACACAACACGGAGCTTTTTTCTTAATCACAAACCATAGAGCAAGCAGTTAGTGATATGGACTATTGTAGATCTGCCAAGCCATTTGCAAACAGTTCTGTGACTCCTATAGCCAACAATGTACTGTTATTGAGACAAACAAGTTTAACGAAAATATCCACCCACAATTCATCTTAAGATATCTCAGAAACCTCACGCAAAGAGCGTACTATCAGGAGATAATATTCAGGAGACACATCGGAAACCTAAAATCCATGTGAATTTCTTCAAATATTTTTTTGTTCCAATAATTGATTATGGTAATAATTCTGCTAATGGATACTTTACTTCAAATGGAATAATGATATTTTTAATCTAGCTCGTGGCTTTTTCGTCCTCATACTATTGAGGCTACTACTGCAATATAAACTTTATTCTTTGTATCCTTTGTATCCAACAAAAAATTCACTTTTGAAAATTCTGGAAGATACACAGTTGTAGGTTATGTGATATATTCGCTGGGTGTCATGGTCTTGGGGTACTTTCTTGAACTTTTGGTAGAAAGAAAACTTCATCCGAATAAGAAATACCGCAGTCCTGACATAGGTGCGATTTCGAATATGAGGCAAAAAGACAATGTGCTTGGAACAGCAGCTGATGAGTATGCAATATGTTGTAATATGTTGATCGAGACATTGATGGGTCGATGTAAACTTCTAAGCATTCACTTGACTACTTAATTATTCCCGGACTTCTCGAACATAGCATTGTAAATAAGTAAGCAATTCGTTTGTACTCGAGTTACAAATAATGAAGTATTGCATCAATTGAAAGGGAGGCTTTATAGTGAGTTGACTTTCAGCTATCTTCCGGAAGTATTTGACGGACATTATGGGCTCGGGCTCAACGTATATAATAATTGAAGATCCAATTCTCCAGCTCAACCCTCTTTTTGTTGATTTTTACTTTATAAGATGCAGCTCGCAAGATTTATTTTGCCATGGCAAATTATAGCTCGATGGCCAAATTAAAGAAGGTGCACTAGCAACAACATTTGTATATACTGCCTCTGATGTATGCTTTGTCGTCAGAATCAAGTTATCCCCAATATCCACATTTCAATTTTCCTAATCTTGGGTTTATTTTTCCTAGATGTCTAGTTGTTCGGCTGTTCCCAGTTAAAAGCTCTAGAAAGAGTTGCTGTTTTCCTCAGAGTGATACCATCTCACCGACAAACTTCAGTTTCCCATTCACCGAGAAAAATTTGGATGGTATTTTCTACAAATCGTGTCTTTAAATTCTACTGCCTCAAAAGATAGTAGAAAATACCATCCTCCATAGATACTTTCCTTTAGAATCTACCATCTTGACATTTTAAAATTTACTATCCTATGGATAGTAAATTCTAACAGCCGGATGGTAAAATCTACTATTCTCCTTTAGATTTTACATTGACCTCTCTTAGATTCTAATATCCGGGAAGTAAATTTTACTGGCCGCATATTTGATGTTAAAATTTAACTGGAAGACAGTAAATTTTAACGGAGGATAGTAATTTGGATTGAAATTACTATCCAAGCCAATAAAATTTGCCATCCTACTGTTAGAATGTCATTTTGGAATATCGTGGGTGCCGATGCAACGGTTCCCGATATGCTTTGAATACATTATAGCAATTCGTGGCGCAGCTGGAAGATGCTGGACTGTCATCACAAAGGTCGCGTGTTCAAATCTCGGCTGAGTCGTCAATGTTGGAAAAAGATTTTCACGCATCAAAATGGCTTGAAATACAGAGAATGTCATCCAGGAAGGGCCCCAAGCCCTCAAACAATGGCCAAAAATCAATGAAAATAAGGAAAAATAATTTTTTCCGACATTTTTCATTCTAATATCCGGCTAGTAAAATTTACTATCCTGCCAGTAAAATTTACCATCCGGATAGTAAAATCTAATATCCGGGGATATTAGAATTTACCATCCGGCTATTAGAATTTACTATCCATGCAATAGATTCTACAATTTTTGACAGTCCAATTTAATATCGCGTTTGCTGGGTGACTTTTTTACTATCCGGCCATTAGAATTTTGTATGGAGGATGGTAAATTTTACCATCCACATTTTTCTCGGTGTTATCAGAATTTTTCCCACAATATGCAACACCATTTTGCGCAGTGTATAATATTCTTTTCCTCCTCTGCATGACGTGGCGAAGCTGGCAAAGATTTCTTCGTCCGTGTGTTTGTATTAAAATTCCTCTCGTACTTTTTATGAGTTGCATTTCTCATCAAGTGTGTAGTGTGTATAAAACCAACAATCAATGATATTGCATGATAACATGTTTACATCATTTTCAAATCTTTACACTTGGGATATTGGGGCTGTTCCTGGAGCGTGGAAAGTTCTAGCACAATCTTTTGCTTTCCAAGAAATACTTAAATAATATTCCTAGCTTTATAATCGAATATTATATCTTCCTGCTGATAGCTACTCCAAGTCTTTTTCTACTCCCTTTTTCCGTTTTTGTGTCATTACTAGAGCTGGCCAAAATATGCAAAAAAATATTCGAAATATGCGACATAAAAATGCACGAAAAATCATCAAATATGCAGGAAAAATATGCATTTATTTAATTCATTTTTTAATCCAAATAAAAGTGTTTTCTAGCACTTTCACATAAAAATCTTTAACTATTGGGCATTTACTTTTTATTAGGTTCTGTGTTCAGTAATCTTTTAAAGTATTGTATTTCTTAAAAAGAATTTTTGAGTTTCCTAATTGTAGTATTCTTTAAAAATGCATTATTTCATTGTCTAAAACAATATTTCTGAAAAATCCACAAAATTACAGGCGTGATAAATCGAACACGCAGTCTGGCATTTTGGATTTATTTAAAATAAATTTAGTATCCTTTTATTTTGAACCAATAATAGATAAAGTTAAAACCAGTCGACGGATTGAATGCGATTTAAAAAGAAATTAAACAATGTCTGTTAATTTTGAACTGGTTGAATACAACATTTAATAACAACCAATCTTATTTCAGTATTTGAAATTTAAAAATATGCTTTTTTAATTTTTCACTGTCTTTGTAAAATGTGACAAATGACATTTTACAGTGTATGACATTTTAAGATCCAAATCTTTCCCTGGTATAAGAAAGTAATATTTAAAGCTATCTATAAATGCAGCATGAGTTCTAGTACATTTGGGTTTGATTTTAGAAAGTTGTATGTAAAATAACACACGCCTCTCAATCACCAAATGGTTTAAATTGCGCTTAAAATTACGCACAGCTCAATCTTAAAACGGATAAGAACGTTTTTAAGAACAAGCACAGCTAAATCGCAAAACTGTTGAGATTGCGCTTAAAAATACGCACTGCTTAATCGTAAAACGTTTAAAAATACGGTTAGGAACACGCACAGCTCAATCGTAAAATGGATTAGATTGCGCTTAAAAATACGCATAGTACAATCATAAAATGGTTAAGAATGCGCTTAAAAACACGCAAAGGTCAATCATAAAACGGTAAAGATTTCAACTGTTTTATGATCAAGCAGTGTATGGTTTTAAGCGCATTCTTAACTGTTTTACGATTCAGCTGTGCGTGTTTTAAGCTCAAACCTAACCGTTTTACGCGTGTGTTCGTGCTGTGCGTGTTTTTAAGCGCGATCTTAACCCTTTTATGTTTAGGCTTTGCGTGTTTTAAGCGCATTCTTAACTGTTTTATGATTGAGCTGTGCGTATTTCTAAGCGCGATCTTAACCATTTTATGATTGACATGTTCGTGTTTTAAGCTGAATCTGAACAGTTTTACGTATGTGCTGTGCGTATTTCTAAGCACATTCTTAATTGATTTATGATTAAGCTGTGCGTATTTCTAAGCATAATCCTAAGCTTCTTATGATTGAGCTGTGCGTGTTTTTAAGCGCGATCTTAACTGTTTTATGTTAGAACTGTGCGTATTTTTAAGCGCAATCTTAACCGTTTTATAACTGAGCTGTGCGTGATTATAAGCGCATTCCGAAAAACTGATCTGTGGATTTTTTTTATTCTTTTAGAATATGATTTACAGAACATGTAATTATTAAACATTATTTCATCCTTATACAATAACCTCAATTCATTCCTTCTAATAATTTTTCAACGCCAAATGTAAAAAAAACACCTCAAATTATTTTACAGATAATATTTATGTTTAAAAAATGGAAATTAAAAAGCCTTTTGTAAATTTAGCGAAGAGTTCTATCTAGTAGATTAAGATATTTAGTAACACTAGCACGCTTTTCCATTTCCTTTAGCAGCTTTTTAAAACATTTGAGGGTTAAATGGGCCTTGCCCTCTCTCTTGAGTTCGAGCAGTAAAAATTGAAATATAGTATAGTCCTTGGCTTCGAATTTGTCAATGTGGGTGATGTTAGCACCAAGTAGTGTAAAGGGATATTTTAATATTTATAACTGGACTCCAAACTTTATTTTTGCAGCGATAGAAATTATATAAATTTTCATTTTACAAGAAAAATAATTTTCTTTTAAACAAAAGTCGGAGATATGCAGAAAAATATGTAAAAATGCAAAAATGCAAATAAACATGAAATATGTCAAAATATGCATTTTCAAATAAGGTTTATTAGAATCGCAAGAGCCTAATTCGTGAAGATAAAGGGTCAAATAGAGCCTTAGAACGCTTAATAAAAACATGCAAATACATATTTTGGCCAGCTCTAGTCATTACTTTGCCCATTTTGCTGCTCTACCACTAATTTTACAAAAATAAAACTTAAATACAATTAGTAATTCCTTTCGAATTTCGAAGTGCAAATAACACCAAAGTCTTGGCTTTCTCTTGCAAAAATTGAAAGAAAATTGCTAACAGAAAGATCACGATACAACACGTCAAGAGACTCGGACATGACTGACACTGTTTTTCTCACATATTAAAAGCAGAGTGTTTTTTCAGTGTAGATGTCAAAAGGAATGTAAAATTACATGTGGTGTTTTTTTTCAATTTACTTAGTGTGTGAATGAGTGGAAGAATCGAGTAAAACTTGATGGGTTCACAAGGATATTATACGAAAAAAAATATAAGACAATATTCATAGGAGCCATGTAACAGTTTTTGTAACACACATTGCGAAATAAAACTGCTCACAAAATAGCAAATGTTTTTCCGCTACATTTGGATTGACAAATAGGGATTTTTGCTTCAATGTCAAATTTTATACATAGAAAAACATAGAAAGTATTGCCATGTGCCATTCGATGTTTCTCTGTAAAATGTTCAGTTTGGTAACCCGCTGTCACGTCATTCAGTGAAAAAGTTTCTTGGAAGAGCGTCGCATCTCGTGAAAAATCCTTTTTGCATCAAATATTGCACAAGAAAAACTTATCTGGAAGACTTAAGAGTATTGTGAAGTTGTGAAGAAGACAAGGGGGAAGAAGTTTGTGCATAAATTTTTGCGTTGTGGAAAGGTGAAAATGCGCTACCGATCTGTCGATTGAAGTCGCATTTTTCGTCTTAAGATCCAACGCGAACGCCATTTTGTTGAACTTTATCGAAGCCCGTTCGTCGGACGCTGCGGTACCGGGAGTAATGGTGAAATAAGGAGACAACTTTAGAGGTTGTACTTCTATTACGCTATACGAAGTCTTCATCTGTAATGTACTCTTCGGCTTCTATTCATTAGCATTATTAGGTAGTGTATATTTCAGTGCACTAATTGTAAAATTCTTATTCATAGGTTTTATAAAACTGTACGTCAATAACTTTTTGTATAAATTTCTTTTTTTCCTTAGTTTGTAATTATTGATTCCTAAGAGCCGTACTAGGCGCAACCATGGAGAACTTCATCTTTCGAAAGAAAAGGTAAATAGGAGTGACGGATTTAGCGTAGAAGTGTGACGTGTTTAAGTTTTAATACTAATTTCTTTGCTGGTGTTTATATAAGTGGGTTTTTGATGAAGAATTATTTTAAGATTTATTTAAACAGGAACATTAACCAGCTTGTGGTCTTGGAACTCTATTTATTTCTTATTAAGTTCTTCCTTACTTTTTTGTCTGACAAATAATGTTTCATTAAACCAAATTGTACTAATAGAACTTTGGTGAACCTAAAATTTCAATTTTGTGTGGAAATTATTTATAAAATATCAAATTTCAAACTCCATTGTGTGAAAAATTTGACATCAGACAACTGAGAGCCAAATATATAGAGCACCCAGTTACTGAAAAAGCCTGATGAGTCACTCAGTTTATATCAGGAATACTCTTTTATCACTGTTCCACATCAAAATCTTAAATTGAAATGAGTTCCACAGCCGAGACAGTTCAGTGGAACTTAGACTGTGGTGTGGAACTTTAAGATGGAGTATTCCTGTAGTAGATGGTTTTGCTCGTTCTGAGGGCCAATTTTTGAAACTCTCACTTGCACCCGCGAGCTCTTTAGTGGCCGAGAAAAATTGATTCGCACACCCCGCAGATTCTTGAGTACGTGTAACGAGTACTTTATGTTATAAAGAAGTCGTTACAGAAAGATTTGAATTTACGGGGTGTGCGAGTTGATGTCTCTCGACCACTAAAGGGCTCGCGGATGCAAGTGAGAGTTTCAAAAATTGGCCCTCAGAACGAGCAAAACCATCGGCTGCTGACAGGAATACTCCATTTAAAAGTTCCACACCACAGTCTAAGTTCCACTGAACTGTCTCGGCTGTGGAACTCATTTCAATTTAAGATTTTGGTGTGGAACATTGATAAATTTATAGAGATTTTCATTTTGGAATCTTTACTTTAAAAGAGTGTTTGAGACAGAAACCTTATTTTTACAAGGATTTTTGACGCCAAATCAAACAATATCTACGGTCGAAACACTCCAGTTTAATTCAAACGGTTGACGTAGAGTACTTTGCAAAGGCGTTTCAGTCGCAGTATAAGTGGTTATTTTATTCTTTGAATGCGAGATCATGGACATAAAAGACATATATTCGGGTCAGAACATCTTGATTTCGAATTCATACCACAAGTTTCAACGAGAATGTCTAAAAGTTTGTTTACATTTTCAAGTATTACTTTAAACAAAATTAACGTATTTCATTTTAATGTAGAATTTGAATTTAGAGTAAATCAAGCAAGATGATACAACATTATTAAGCTTAAGGCCTCTATACCCTGGGAACAATTTTCGTCAAAAATGGCCTTTTTGTCACAATTCAAACGTTTTCACCTACAACACTGCTGGAAATTTCCTTCAAAAAAGCAATTTTTCATTAAATATACAAAGACGTATCTCCAAAATCTCTACAGGTCCCAGGTTGGATATAGTGGAATCTTCTACGTGTTGAAAATAAAAGCACGATAAGGGAATTCATCTGTAATATTTACTGAGAAGTTTGTAAAATCTTAAGCGAAAAGTGACGTTAGCTGTCAATTAACTGAGATTTTCCTTACATTTTTAATTGCAAATTTTCTTCACAGCAATGTCTTACTAAGGAAGCCGTTAAATTGGTCTATAATTTTCATTACAAAAAATAAATAGCATGATCCTTTATAAGTAACATTTTTATGCATTGGCTTAAAAGTAGACATACAGAGCGACTTCAATAGTGTAAACCCCAAAAAAATTGAAAATCTTTTAAAAATGGTCTTCTTAACGATTTGGTCTAATCAAAATCTAAGACAGCATTTTAGTAGTAAACTAGTAACTACAGAATTACAAAATTTAAAAAAGAAATAGTAATAAAATAAGTGCTAAGCGTGTTTATACTATTGGAGTCGGAGTGTATATTGGTTTTGGATGTGATAAAAATTCGTGTACATTCTGCATAAGAAGTTTCAATTATATATTTTTACATTTAAATTTCAACCGCTTAAAAAGTACATAAAGTTAAAAATAATGCAACCTGAAAATTATTTGCTGAGAAAATGAAAAGTAATGTACGAATCAAAGACAACCTGGACAATTTATTTTATTTAGTGCAATTTGTTTACCACAAAAATCACAGGTAATCCTGAGTATAGAAGGATTACCGAGGGACATCATTAGAATTGTCACAGTAGGATTTATTTTAAAGATACCTTCAATTTTCCATTTCAATTTTTCTCCAAACTAGCTTGTATAATAACAAAAGTATCTTCATGCATGTGACTGTGTTGAGTACCGTGTGCCGCTGCTGCTGTGTGAATTTCTCTTTCTCTTCATTCTCGTGCCTTTGTCTAATAATTTTATGACTCCGCGCGCATTTGGAGCGTCGCAATGATAGGGTGGCCAGATGTACATTCTATGTTTTGTTTTTGCAGCATGCCGCTTGTCAAAAAATTCATAGGGCAATACCATATCTTTATTTTTCTCGTATTTCAGTGAGAAAGACGCCTCCGTTCCCGCATTTTTATAGCATACAAAAACATTTTCATGAAGTGCATCAGTGAAGTTTTACCTAAACCGCATGTTAAATATTAAGAAGACTATTGAAATTCTTGTATTCATGCAACGAGAACAAAATGTTTAGTTGTAAAAGTATTGAGAAATTTTCAATGTGTTCAAAGGGTTAATGTAATTTTGACAGTGTTTTTTTGACCATATATCCAACTAATTTTTGTGATGTCATTAAACTTTTACTTTTTTCCTCTAATAATTGACATTTCTGCATTGCGATACTAAAACAAATTAAAATGAGTGAAGTTAGAAGTTTATGTTAACATTGAAGTGAGTTAAATATATATTTAAATAATTCTGTATGGTCAAATTTCAGAAATACTAAAAGAATTTTGAGATAAAATTTTTCAGTGTGCAAATTGTTTCTATTTGTCATGAAAAAATGTACACCTACTTTCAGTGTCTAGCTATATGTATTCGTCATACAATGTGCAAAATAATAATATTCAAATGCTCTTAAATAAATTTTTCTCCTCTAAATATACTAAAAATAGCTCGCAATTGATAATTTAGTACTTGCAATAATGTAAATTTCTTAATATTTAATTTGCAAAAATATCTTTGTGTATTTGCAGAAAGATGGATGAGGTGAAACACAGGGAGAAGGTCAAGGAACTTCAAGACAAGTACATCCCATTTTTGGAGCATTTCATAAAGAAGCTCAAAGATGCCAATGAGGAGAGGTCAAGGGAGGCACAGCTGAAAAAGATTCAGAGTCTCTACGATTTACTGAAAAATAGACCCAAAACGTAATATAAATTGAATTTTATTTGATAAATTTGGAGCATTATATTTATAAATTTTTAAAATTTTCAGTCTAAAATGTGATGTTCTCGAGAAAACTGAGAGAGTTTTGATGAACTTGTATGAGAAATTTGGCCGGGTTAGTTTGAATTTTCTCTGTAAACATTATTATAATTTATTAAGCTTTATTAACTTCAATTGCAATACTTACGATCTTAACTGTTGAATAATTGTGAACCTTTTCCTTTCCAGGGATATTCACATGAGCACAAGACAAGTGAGAGCAAATCCCGTGATGAACCTGATAATTCAAAGGTAAATGAATAAATAAAATTAACTTTGGTGACTTTTTGTTTAGTGCTCTTAGTCGCGTGTCATCCGTGTTCTTAATTTAGCAATGAAAAAGCAGATGTGTTAAAAGTAAAGAATTACGTGAAAAATTCCTTACGAGTAAATTTATGTAAATTTGTTTCCTATTATGTTTTATCAAGAAGAGCTATGAAAAAGATCACTAAGCTAAACATTAAGCTTCTAATATTGTGTTGAAAACTTTAATTGATTTTTTTTTTGACCAGGCTGTGGCACTAAGGCCAAATCTCGAGGTTGAAGTGAGGGACAAGGATCCAGCTCATCTTGATTTGGGCGTTGTGAAGCAGAAACTTTTACAAGTGAAAGATGTTCCCCAGGATAGAGGTGCAGAAAGTGGTAGTTCAGCACCATCCCTATCGGTTTTGAAGCAGAAGGCAAGTGCGATTATTGGCGATAAGGTACGTCCGGTGGATCCACGTTTGGAGAGGCGTGCTGTAACATCAGAAATAACACTGCAAGTGAACCGAATATCAACGGTGATTTCATCTCGAAATGAGAGAAATGCATTTGATCCTCGTCGTGATGCAGTGCCACCAGAAGGATTCCCAATTCCCCTGGCCAATTTCCAAGGGGGATCTTCAGCGGTCAATTTGTTTTGTCGTCGAACGCAAGACAAAACCTTCTTCCAGCGACGCTATCCTCCTCAAATTGAAGGTCCGTCGCATATGCCTTTTAACAATGCACCATCACATGGGGGTCCACTTCCAATCTGTCAAGGTCGTCCAGATAATAGTATGATGAGGCCAGATATGAATATTCTCAATAGTCCACCATTGTCAAATGATGATATTCAATCTCTTATGGGTGAACCTGATAAACCTCAGAGACCGTCAAGTGGAAATACAACTACAGTTAGTCACAGTGACACTTTTCGCCTGGCTCTCAAATACCAGCCACATTCTTCCAGGAAGCCGCACGAAAAACCTTCAACGCATCTACCAATTGATCCCTCTGGCAGCATTACCGTGAGTTTGGATGATCCAAGGCTTAAGAAACCCATTCCACCCAGAAATGATCCACGCAGAGATCCACGTATCAATCGGCATGAACCACCACAGACGACAATTTCGAGGTATGAAAGTCGCAAAATCGTTGATGTGCGATCATCTGAGTATGTTTGTAATAATCCACCACCCCCGAAAAAGTCATTCAACCCAATGGAACGACGCTCTGAATTAGATGATGATGATTATATGGAGCCTTCTGAACAATATGTTGCCATTAAATCAACTAAAAATGATTTAGCTGAACGTAAGAAATTCGATAAATCAAGGGCTATTGAAAGTGCACCAATCGAAAAGAAATCTAGTGAATCTTCTGAAATTGGTTCAAAGTCACAGTTCGATGATATGTATCGGAAGAATGATTTTTCAAAAGATTACGACAAACATGTGAAAAATATAAATATGGGTATTAAAGACTTCAAAATACCCAAGAAGACATCAGCAAAATCTGAATCTGAGAGTGAGGAAAAATCCAAACCAACTGAAAAGTCAGATGAAAAGAAGAAACTTACCAAAGACAAAAAGCAGGAGAACTTTGAGGAGAAATCAATTGATGAGAGCTCTCAGGAAGGTCCTGAGAAGAAGAAGAAGAAGAAAAAGAAAAAGCAAATAGAAAAAGAGGAAAAGGATGAAAAGCTTCCAGAGAAACATGTGTCAAAAGCATCAGAGGTTTCAAAGACGACTGCAGCTGAATCAATAGCTGAGTCTGAACAACCCAGGAGAAAATCATCGAGGAAGCGTATTAAAATTATTGATATAGATTCTGAAACTGATAATTCTGATTTTGAGTCAGAAACTCTTGTGACACGTAAAGCTCGTTTGAGTAAGAAAGTTAAAGCGGATAAAATTAATAAGTTTGTATCGGAGAACGCTTCTAAATCCAGGGAAGTTTCTCCAAAGGAACCACAAATGGCTGTATCAGAGGAGAAAAATGATGTGGAGCCATCTAACTATCCTCAGCGTTCGAAGACTTCAACTCCCGAGCCTGTATCTAGTAGTTCTCAAGTGGAGGCTGAAACTTCTGGAAAATGTGAAACCACTGACTCAACTACTCATGCCACAAACACGGAAACAGAAGCACCCAAGGATGGTGTTACGAAGGAGTGGTTAGAAAGTGTCCTGTCAAACTTATTCAATCCCAATATGCTGACAAAAGACAAACTCCTGGGAATTATGAAGAACGTTCTCGATGAGAAAAAATTCGAACAAGTGAAGCATATTGTTGAGAGTGACGATGACAATGTGGAGAATAAGGAGGAGCCATCAAAAGAAAAGGAGCAGAAGGCTGAAAGTGTTCCCGAAAAACCAGAAGCCACAATTGAATCATCAACAGATCCGCCTGCCGTTGAAACTCCAGCAGCAAAACCAGCAAAAAAGAAACCCCAAAAGAAGAACCGAGAATTGGATAGACTGAATGAAGATATTCGCACAATGTTCATTTCGGAAGGTGTCTTAACTGCAACCGGTCGACGAATGTGTACCGAGCTACAAAGAAAGTCTGTTTGCTATAATGAAACCACGCCACCAACAAGTCCTACAAGGATGACAAAGGTCAAAACACCAGAGGTGTCTAGTCCATCGAAATCGCAATCTGCGACAACTAAAGCAGCACCAAGAAAAACTCGTAAGAAGAAGCAGGCTGCTGAGGAGACCACAGAAGAGTCTACAGAAAATGGGGATAGTTTACCTAAAAAGTGTGGCGAAAGTCTGGATGATGATATAGCAAAGAGATTTTTTGAGGAGAAGCAGCTCGATATCAGTCGAAGGCTAAAAGTGGAGTTGCAAAAGTTGAAAGAGAGTGAAATTCCCAAGAATTCCGGTGGGAAGAAAGGAAAGAAAAAGACACCGAAGAAGAATGTTGAAGAAACATCTCCAGGGAGTGATAGAGTCTCACCAAAGAAAAAGAAAATCCGACGTAATAATATCTGGTTCAGAGGTTTGAAGAAAAAGGTGAAAAGTTCCCGAGTTGCTGCAGTTATTCAGTCTGAATATCCACCTTCTGCAGATTTTATAGATCTTCCTGAACCACCAATTAAGAAGCGCCCAGGTCCAAAGTCAAAAACACAACCAACATCTACTGAGACTACAAAGGAATCCGAAGCAGTTCCTGCACCTATGGATATCGATCACAAAGTGATTAAGAAAGAGAAGACAATAGAAGCATCAAACATCAAAAATAATGATGTCAATATAGATGCCGTTAACCACAAAAACTGCAAAATTTGTGGGTATTCTGGCAAAGCTCTTGTATCTCACTACGTCAAGATGCATTCCCTCAATGAGGTTTACTGTGCTCGGTTGCCAAAAAATATATCAGAATTTCTGAAGAAGAACGAAAAGGGAATGCTGTATGCCGAAAGTTACAATATGAAACTCCAATATACGGGATCAAAAGTCTTCGGACACTGCATTTTCTGCAGAGAAGAAATGTACGAACCACCAAATCGATGGATAACGCACTTTACAAAGCACACTGGTGAATATGAATACATTTGCAGCTGTGGTCAAAAGTCGTGGAATTTGAAAGTCATTCGTACTCATGTGAAGAAATGCGAAGAGAGAGGGTCATATGTTGCCAATGAGATCATGCAGGATCATGCAAAATGCATTCAGGCTTACATGTGTGGTGGTTGCAATTTTATCCAATTGCTGGAGGAAAATACTCGTAATCATATCATCACAGAACACGAAAGTGTTCCTGAAGTTCACATAGTGACACTATTGAATTTCTCAGATATATCTGTTAAGGAGAATCATCCGATTTTCCTTGATATGTACAAGCAGAATATGGCTATGATGGATGAGAATCAAGATGGAGTCTTCAAAGCCACTGATGAGAAAGACAATGAGAACAGTGCCAGCAAATCGATTTTGGCTGATATCTCTAAGACAATTCCCAATGAACCGGGAAGTGGCATAACCAGCAAATTGCATGAGAGATTTGGAGAGAAGCCTGTTATAAAATCAGAAGCTGGTAGTGTTTTTGTAAAGACTGAAAAACCAACTACTGAAGAATACCCAACTGCACACACCACGGCACGATCGGAAGATACATCGTCAATTCAGTCTGAGGATACTCTATCAGCTATGTCGCAAAATACAGAAGTGCCTGATTCAAATTCTGAAAACCCCATTGAACCCGATGATGATGAATGGGAAGATATTGATAGTGACAGTGATGAGTCTGTTATGAGTCAACCAGGCAAGTGTGGTCCAAACAAGAAGCTCAATCGTCTTGTTCAGAAGATCGGAATTAAGACCAGTATCAAGAGGAAGAGTGATTGTATAACTGATACTAGCGCATCGAAGAAGACTAAAAGTGATGCACCAATTCAAAATATCAGTTCAAATGAACAAACTACTACTACAACTATAACGCCTTCAAGTTCTGCTGTAAGTCCTGAAGTCAATAGAAGTGGTAAGGTAGAAAATTTACAGTATAAATGCGTAGATGGACAAATAATCTACTACTGCTTACTGCAAAAGTGCTTATTTATTGGGCCTTCGATGGATACCTTCATTGACCACTTGCTAAGAGTACATGATGATGACAAGTGGTCGGGACATTGCAATTTATGTCATGATGATAAACTATTGAATCCAGGTTCAATGATACTGGAGTTTCATCATTTGGTGAATGATCATATTTGGAAGGAAAATACCAGCAAACTTCTTCCAGTTCCGCAGGAAGATATTAAGGAGGAAGCACGACCTGCAATTCGTTTGAGACGGCTATCTGGGGATAAACTCTCCGCGCAGATGGAGCAAGATAATGCATTTAAAATTCCTACAACGCCCACAAACATCCGATCTATAACAATACGAAGAGTTAGTAGGTCTCCGGATAAACCAGCATCATCTTCGCCAGGACCATCGATTGTGACTGCAGGGACACTTAGTTCATCGCCGGGATCTCTAGTAATAACTAGAGCACAAACAGTTGAAGCTGCAAGCTCATCATCGGGAGTTCCATTGTCAACAAGTTCGACTCCACCACTTCGCATTTCGACCATTGATTCTCTTCAAACTCTGAAATCTCTCGCATCACCAGTGCCAAAGGCTACTGGTAATAGTGATGATGCACCTAGAATCATAAATTTGCAATTGGGATCTCAGATCACTGCACGTCGATCTACAATTCCTGTAGACTTGCAGAAGTCATTGGTTGAGAATGAATTGAAACCTTGGACAAAGCAACCGTGTTCAAAACCTGCTCATATTGTGGCTAAGATGTTGACCAAGGAAGTACTCTGTTCATCGTTCAAGTGTATGGGTTCAGAGTGTTGGTATACAACAATGAATGAAATTGAAATGGTAACGCACTTAAAGAGTCATGATAAGATGATTGAGGATCAGTTGGAAAAAACTACCATCTCTGACACATGCTCATGGCTAGAATGTGCGTACTGTGACTACATGGCGGGTAGTACATTTGAACTGATGAGTCATCTGAAGAAGGAACATCTGCATTGCGAATATCTTTGTCCAAATTGCTTCTATAGAGCTTGCAATGCCACCTATGTAACCAGACACTTGATCATACACCACAATTCAAATGCAAAAGTGTGGCAAATCAAAGCAGACTACAAATCTTCGCCTACTGAGAATCCTGTCAGTTGCGTAAAGGAGAATGTGAAGCTTCTAATGTGTAAAAGTAAGTTAAGATTAAATTGACAAGCGTTTATGGCGTCTACGTAACAATCAAACTTATCTTTTAGCTTGCAACCTCAAATTTCTTAATTACAACCATTTTGAGAATCACATCAAGGACCATGCCAGTCAAGTCTTTGAATGCGTCTTTTGTTCAGCCATGATACGTATTGAGAACATGAAGAAGCACATGTTCTGCCACTCAATTGGGAATTATGAGTGCATTTACTGTGAATGCGCTACAGTCAACAAGAACAACCTGGCACAGCATATGTGTGATCGACACCAGAACAAGGTGTTGCTTTACTACAATCGCGAAGAAGTTCAGGTGCGTAGTTTTATTATATAAAACTTACAATCACCATTATGTAGACTTGCATTTTCGATTTAATGGGGTTTTTCATATGCGTTCTAACTCTATCACTGAAATCATAGTTTCATTGATTTTCTTTTATTTGTAAATAATTATTGAATTTTTTGCCAGGATATATGAATATATTTTGTAATTGGAGCTTTTGAATACAAAAAACATTGTGCGTTGAACGTTATGTATGTTTAGTAAATAATATAAGTATTAAGATAATATAAGTAAAAATTCTAATTTAATACTCCCTCCGTTCCGAAATAAGTCGTACGTTTGGCGAAAAATTAGGGATTAAGGAATGGTTTCAGAGAATGTTTTCGTTATTTGAAAATATTTTGTGTGTGAACTATCCTCCATGTTCAGGAATAATATGAGGATTCTATCACGATAGTAAGTTGAGGAATCGATATGTTGAAGTTGTCCATTTTTCGCGTTTTTTTCAAAGAGCTCCGGTAGATAGTTATTTACTACATAATGGACTGTGATTAACATTACAGGCTAGAATTTGTTCTAAATATTTAGTATGCACAAGTAGAACTCAACAGTTATTACCGATATGACATTTTTTATATCTCAAATTTTGCAGAATGAGCAATAAAAAGAACATCCTTTTTTTATGTGTTCGAATATCTGAATGCAAAATGGTGAGAGATAGGGACTTGGAACCTTCAGCGGACCCCCCATAAATTGACCCTGGGACCATTTATATGTTTCTCTAAAACATATCCAGAATTGAAGAAAAAAATCGCACGACGTGTTTTCGAGCAATCCCAAAAAAACATGATTTTGGATGGGAAGGGAAGGAGTGGGGGCAAAATAAAGGACATATTAATGGTCCCAGGGTCAACTTATGGGGGGGGGGTCCCCCGAAGGTTCCAAGTCTGTATCTCTCACCGTTCTGCACCTATTTTAGATTGAAAATAAAACGCCAAAAATAAGATATTTTAAGGACATTCGTTCCTCAACATACCATCAAGACTGGACCCCAATTTTAGTTCTGGACATTAGCAATAGTTCCTTACAAGAGATAATTGTTGATACACAAAACATTTACCAACAAACTTTACTTTAATCGCAATTTTTCCCAAATGTATGACTTATTTCGGAACAAGAATTTTTCCCAAACGTACGACTTATTTCGGAACGGAGGGAGTAATAATAATAATGATAATGCTGGCACAACATTCCCTGAAGGAACTAGGCCTTCCCACAAGAGGAGGATTTCTAGACATGCATTATTATTTTTTCTTGTACGGGATGAGGTTGTCAATCTCACTGAATTGGTTGTGAATCTCACTGAGCTCACTGAATGCAATCCGAACACCTTTTGCGCCAGAAAGATTTCTGGTGACCTGAAGGGGATTCAAACCCGGGATAGTTGCATCGTAGAGCGAGTACTCTACCGACTCTACCACTTGATCCATTGAGTGCCCTTCTAAAAAAATATCTGTAATTAGGGGAAAGGCTCATAATTTTGTCCAGTTTCTTATTTTGGACACTGAGGATAAAATTGGACACTAAAAATAAATTGTTTAACGATGGATTTTTATTCCAATATTTGATGAATAATGAATTCTATCTAAATATTTGTTCTTTTTGGAAGATTTTAACACTAAATAATTTTGAATATAATTTGAGTTGAAATTGCTTTGTTGAAAATTCAGTGTGAGCAATTGCTTGCGAGAAATATGACAGAACTTCGTGTTTACTTCAGTCTTATTTGGCTGTGGTGAAGTACTAACAATGTTTCTTCGCTTTATTTGAGTGATATTATTGAATATTCCTTGAATATTCTGTTGAATCACGTTAGTGGTGATTTGTATATTTGACCTGAAGTGAGAATTGCTTTGTGAACTAGATTTTTCGTGTGAAAAATGGGAAATTTTGTGAGGTGATACTCCTTATTTTGGACAGGTGTTTACCTCACGAAAATTCGTGAAGTTTTAGCTTTTGTGATGACTAGGTTGGACAAATGCCTGGAGAAACAAAGGAGCATCATCTCTACGAAAGAGATGTAGCGAGAAATGCCTTGAAAGGCTCCCGGAAAAGCCAGGGAATGAGCGAATCCGCACGTACTTGTAGTACCGAAGTCAACTCACTTTAATGAATGATATGGAAAGTTTTCGGGCTTCTTGTGACATTCTACGTTTCCCTTACATGAACAGGAAGAGGACTTGGTAAGATTGGTTCATGAAATGAAGAACAATGGGCATCCTGTTGAGGCGGATTAGCTGTCCAACTTTACAGCCAAGTTGTCCAAATTAATAACCAAGTTGTCCAAAATAACAGTCAAATTCACCTCTACATATCAATTCATTTGAGCCCTTACCCTAAATGAGGAATATTTAGAAATAGTTAATACCTCGATGTACTAGCGCCACTGGCACTCACTAAGGAGATTTTACATATCACAGATACGGGTGACTTTGCAATATAGGGGTGACTATGTACTCCTGCTTTTCGTAAGCTTTTCTTTAATTTTAGCACTTTAGGTCTAAAATCTAGCTAGATGATCTTTAGGCCATCTTTAAGTGCTCTTATGGCTTCTGGAACATCGTTAAGAACTAGGATTGAAGAAAAGCGTACGAAGAGCAAGGGTGCAAAGTTTACATATCGTCGGTTGCGTCTACCTCTGTCGTATCTGCATTTGGTAGATACGACCGACGATAGGGGTAGACACAACCGACGATATACTTACTTAGGTGGCTACAAAACGTACCTTTAAGGGACCGGGACTCTCGCACTAACCTCCTCTAGTCCTGATGATCCTCTGCCAGTTCCCTCCAGCAACTCAGCACCCCTAATGGTTTGTGGACATTGTCCACTACTTTGCATCGTTTTATGGGGCGATCTAGTCCTTTTTAGTCCCTAGGGTGAAGCCCTGATCCTTGTCTCTTCAAACTCACTGTTTAGTCGCATTCTTACTGCAACTTTTATGTTGCTCTTTTCATCATATTCTTAAAACCTTTATAAGGAATAGGACTTTTAGAATATGAGTATGATAAGTTCCGGCTAATGATTCCGGACCGGGTTGATGATCAAACTTTCATATTTTTTAAACTTGATGTTTCGATAAGTTTCTCTCAATAGACACTAAATTAGTTAATTCATTCGAACCTAATTTGATATATTCAAAATTCAATATTTTTACTATTTTTACTCAATTAATCTTGTTTTTGCAGGAGCATGTTGCTAAATTCAAATTGTCACCATTTGACGATTTCTGCACTTCGCGTGTAATTACTGAGTTTATCACGAAGGAGTCTCTGACAAAGAGTATCCAGAAAATTCCTGTTGGTATATCTGTAGTCAGACATACATCATCTGCTTCTACTGTGAATTCTGGTAAAGAGAAAGCACCTGCTGCGGAAACTCCCAATCAATCATCAATGCCATTGGTAATTTCCAATGTGGTCAGTCTGCATGCCCAACCACAGTCATCTGTTTCACCTGCACCTCAACCATCTGTTTCTCCTGCACCTCAGTCATCTTTGGTGATTAAGGATGTCTGTACACTGTCCAAGGATACCCCGAGCACTAAGCCAGCAACTCCAGTGGCTTCGGGTTCGAGATCTGTCGAACCCAGTGCAACGGGAGGGTCTATTAAGGTAATCAAGCGTTTTCTTATACTGAGGAAGAAGCAATAAAGGAACTAAAGTGTTTGTGTTTTTGTTTTCCTCACAAAGGCGGATGTGTCGTCAAATTCCGTTGTATTGGAAGGTGTCACCGTATCCAAGGAGGCATTTGAGCAGCAATCTTTTGGCTTCTCTACATCACTGTCGCGAGTTATTGCTGATTGGGTGGCAAAGAGTGGTGTACCACAAGTTACTCTGCTTAAATGTGCAGAATGTGGCTATCAGGCAAAGGGAAGGGGTGACTTTATGGAGCATGTTGATCGATCACATACCAATACCCTTCTTAAGTGTTCTCAATGTGTCAATGTCTTTTGGCATTCATCGAAATCCTTGTGGATTCATCTGGAGACTCATGGATACAAACGATACTTCTGCTTCATGTGTGATTACACTGGGCGAAGTGAAAAGGATGTAGCTGATCACTGTACGAAAACTGTGCATAAATGGCTGGGATATAGTCTTGTACTCATTACTCCAGCTATTGAAAGTGGCATTTTTCTGCTGTGTCCAAAAAATACCAAATTTGAGGAGATTGAGAGATTTAAGGCGGACTTTGTGAGAACTATTCAGAGGTTGCCGCTAAATGAGAAGCGAACTGGTGATGGTGCTGTGAGAAATGACAAAGAAGTTCCCGGGAGAGATTCCTATGGGCCAGATGATGTTGATCAACTACCTACGAAACCTGTTGTTGCCAAGAATATCTTCTGCAAATTGTGCAACTACAAAACGATGATTGTGAAGAATCTTGTGAGGCATTTTGAAGCACATCGACAGGCTGCCTATGTTCCAAATCTTGATCCAATCAATCCAGTACCGTGCTTAAGTGAGAAGAATTTTGACAAAATGACTAATTTGGCGTGTAGCTCGAACATGGATAGCAGATGTAAGGGAGTCAATGAACCAGTCTTTGTAATGCAGCAGAAGAGATTTGTTTGTGGTGTAGAAGATTGTTCCTACATCACAATTGATGATGTCATGCTGAAGTATCATTTGAGTACACTGCACTCCAATGAGACTTCGTACAAATGTCCACACTGCAAAACTGAATTGCTGAAGGGGTCATTTTCTGTGGAAACCATTGTCATGCACTATCGTCTGCACGGACCGAGGCTGTACATGTGTGACAAGTGTCAGTACATGAATGAGACAACGACGACGGTGGAGAAGCACATTAAGACTGTCCATTCAGGTGTTGGAAATATCTATGTTCTGCGTGATGAGTCTAAAAGTGAAACGCCAGTTGTAGCAGAATCTGCACCACAGGGACAGGATGAGGCATTGCCTAAGAAATGGCAATGCAATGAATGTTCAGAAACGAGTTACTTGAAGACAGACATGAATAATCATGTTATGAATCAGCATGGTGCTAAGTATCAGTATATCTGTGGCTATTGTTCTATGGGGCATCATACACGATCCTATGTTGAGGATCATGTGAATATGCGTCATGGAGGGAAGATGATCATTAGGGAGACATATTCAGCCATCAAGGGTGTCTATATACCCAGAAAGAGCAAGAGAGTAGAGAAACCAGAAGATTCAGTGAATTTCTGGAGACGTGATGAAAATGGTGCCAAGTCTATACGTGGTATTCCGTGCGAGTCACAGGAAATCCTTCCGAGAACCACTGAAGAGGAAGAGGAAGAATTTAGTGATGAAGATATCAATTGGGATTCCGAAATACCTTCTATGAAGGCTGTAGAAACGGAGATAGTAAAGAGAAAGCCGGAACAAATTGATTTGGTGATGCAGGTGAAGAGACCAAGAGTTGAACGAATAATACAGTGTACAATTTGTGGGAAGACAACAAAATCAGCTCTAACCATGCAAGTTGTACACTTCCCAGAGTGCCATCCTGGTGTTGCAGTTAGTACCAGGGTTATAACTTCTACGTGCCCAGAGCCAGAACCTCTTGAAGAAACCAGCAAGAAAGAACCAGTATCACTGAATGGATTCTACTTGAAGTGTTACCATTGTTCCGAAATGTGTAGTACTGTCGCTTTGTTCCAGAAGCACTACATTGAGAATCACACTGAAGAGGAAGGACTTGAGACAGTACCGTGTTGGTATCATGCCATCAAGACAATGTACTGTGGCTTGTGTCAGGAGGTGTGTGATACATACGATGAAATATCCAAACACATGAAAGACATTCATAAGACTGAAAGTGTGATAGCAAAGAGTATCAAAGGTGGAATGGTTTGTGGAGCCTGTGACTATGATGCTGGTGATGATCAGAATTTACTGAGGCATGCTAAATTGCGTCATACCAAGAACACATACAAACAGGTCATTTCCCAAGTCACCTTAGATCAATTACTGCATATTGAAATGTTCCCAATGAAGAGGTGCACAGCCTGCCGCGAGATTGTTATTGATATCGATGGGCGTCAGAGTGAGGAGCATCTGAGAACTAAGCATAGTGCTTCAGTTATTGCAACTTTTGTAGCCATTCGAAATCCCACCTATATTTGCTCTTCCTGCCATCAGATCTTCGATTCAGAGACTACTTTCTATACGCACACTCTCACTCATGTGGAATCCTTTAAGTGTTCGGCCTGCAGTAATTTCTTCCTAACGTATGAAAATGCTCTTGAGCATATAAATGAGACTCATACGGAAGATACACCTGATGTGCAGTTCACTTGGCCAACTGAAGAGATCATTGAAAATCACATGGTGTTCCCCAATGGATTGGTGATGACCTTGGAAGAACTTCAGTTAACCAAGTATCGATTTGATCAGAGCAAATTTAAGATAGTTCGCAATGAGGTTGTGCGCAAACTGAAAATCACAACGAGTGAACTTGTTATATGAACCGCGAGTCTGTTGAAGAGCCTCGAAGAAGAACTCGCCAAAAACCAAAATTTGGATGATGAGGAAGATGATGCAGAGATAATCTTAGGTTAAATTAGTGTAAGGGCTTAGATGTAGTTGTATTCGAAATAAAATGCTGATCACGAAAATGTTAATAAGCAAAAAAATGAAAAATATTTCAATGATGAAATATCAGACCACCTAATCAGGATTATTGGCTGCGTCTTATGCCTGCTGCTCTGTACCTGTTAATCATTTGAGACAGGTAAGTGCTACATAAGTTACTATTCACTCAAGGAAAAAATAATAAGACTAATACACTGTGCAACAAAATGAAAACTTTTTCCGTGTGATTTCAAATGACCGGTATTTTCGGATTACTTGGTGTCTCCTGAGTAATAACTCCGAAGAAAGTTATGGTCTATCACGTCTAGTTTCTGAGCTCGATTAAGATGAAAATGTTTAAGAAATTGGTTAGAAATATTTTATGAAATTTGTTTTTCTCTCAAAAATGGTACTTCCTGGGATGTTGGCGTCAAAGGATGACTCAAGGATGTGTAGAGGAGGACTCAAGGAAAATTTTCCTGGAACAAGCCATATCCCTATCTCCTCATTTTCCCTGAAGTATTTCAGATTTTCCTCATAAATCCCTAAATATCCTTAAATCCATTAAAAGGATGCATAGGACGACTTGCATCGTTTACAAAAATACTCTCCTAAACATCATAGAATCAAAGGGTTTTGGATGTACCAAAAATCATGTAATCACATTGATATTTCTCAGAATCACTTAAACATGATAGTTCGGCAATTGGAATTATCACAAAGAAAAGCTGAAATATTGGCTCACCACTTAAATGCTTGCAATGTTCTTGCCCCTGGTGTGAAAGTGACATCATATCGCCAAAGAAATGCAGTATTTATTCGTTTTTTTGATATCTCAGAATGCAATACACTATCATATTGCAATGATGTTAATGGTCTTATGGCAGAAATGGATATCCCATATGATCCTGAAGATTGGCGCCTTTTTATCGACTCCTCGAAAAGCTCATTAAAAGCAGTTCTCTTAGACGCGGATAACTCAAGAAGCCCTATTCCTCTCGCCATAAGCACCGTCACAAAGGAATCTTATGACAGTTTAAAAAGATTACTGAATAAACTCAAATACAGTGACCACCAGTGGCGAATTTCTGGAGACTTAAAAGTTGTTGCTCTCTAATATGTGGCATGCAAACAGGGTACACAAAATATATGTGTTACTTATGCTTATGGGGTTCACGATACCAAGGCAATCAGTATACAAAACGAGGCTGGATGTCACGGGAAACAACAGAAATTGCGCAATTTAATCAAAAGCATATGCCACTTGTTGAAAAGGATAAAATTTTGCTTCCTCCATTGCACCTAAAACTGGGGATTGCTAAAAATTTTATTAAAGCACTGAATAAAGAGCAAGATGCTTTTAAGCACCTGGGAAAAATTTTCCCACATCTTAGCATTGCAAAAATAAAAGAAGGAATTTTCAACGGACCAGATATCCGAAAACTTGAAAAAGACACGCAGTTCGCCAATTCTCTGCTTCCAAAAGAAAAAAAAAGCATGGGAATGAATTAAAAAAGTTATTCACAATATTGCTTAGGAACCAGAAGATCAGAAAATGCCAAAGAACTTGTGGAATAAATGCTTTTAGTTTTCGAAGAAGTAAATGTGCATATGACTTTAAAAATTCACTTCTTGCACTGCCATTTCGATGTTTTCCAAATACAAAAGGCCACTGAATCAGACGAGCATGGTGAAAGGTATCATCAGTTTGCAGCAAAATATGAGAAGTGGTACAAAGGAAAGAAGCTGGACTCTCTTTTGGCGGAAATGTGCTGGATAGTACACAATAATGAAACTTGAAATAATTAATATAAAAATAGTTTCTTGACCAATATTTTACAACTACAATATTAGAATAAATAAATAAATTTTCTGTGGTATATTAAAATTTTTTGATCTATTTTTTGTATATGTAATTCTTAAATAACATACTCCCTCCGTCCCAAAAAAAGTCGTACGTTTGGGGAAAAATTAAGGATTAAGGAATTGTTTTACGGAATGATTTTGTTATTAGTAAATATCTTACGTATGAACTATTCTCCATCTTCAATAGTAATATTGAAGTCCACCTACCACGGTAAGATAAGGAACTGGCGTCTTGAAGATTTATTTTTTTCACTTTTTTCGAAGAGCTCCGGTCGATATGTAACTTTTGAAAATTCTACTGCAATTAACGTTGTTAACTAGAATTTCATTTAAAAATTTAGTGTACCAAAGAAGGAATTTATAGTTCTTTTTGTTATGCCATAACAATGGATCTAAATTCACTAAAAAGGGCAATAAAACCAATATTGCACTTTTTTCTACGTTTTGTGATATGGGTGCTGAATGGTTGGAGATATAGATTTGTTGTTTTTGGACGACCCCCACCCCCCGTAGGTCAACTTTTGGATTTTCAATATGTCCCCAGTTTCCCTCCGCCTCTCCTCTTCCTCAGAAAAAAATCGCACTATGTGTTTTTGAGCAATCCCAAAAAACAATATGGTTTTTGGAGGGGAAGGGAGGGAGGGGGGTGTAAATGAGGGGTAGGATAATGATCTCAAGGTCGACTTACGGGGGCGCCGCCGAAGGTGCCAAGCTTCTATCTCCAACCTTTTTGTACTTAAATCTTACTAAAAATATTCAAAAGAAAGATGTTTTTAAGACGTTGTTTTCTTATCTTACAATCGTAGGTGGTCCTCCATTTAAACACTTATCTTCTAAATTCCAAGAAGAAATTTCTGGATGATATTGGTGTCTGAGGGCAAAATGTCCACCTTGGTAACATCTGAAACATATTCAAAAATGAAAAGTATCGATAGTTTGATTCTTGAGATATTCCCAAAAGAGTGGTTTCTGAAAGATCCAAGAAATGGAGGAGAACGCAAGGAAAATCGCAATCAATGACGAAGAGCTAAAATTAAAGGTCTTGGTCTTTATGCACAAAATACGGAAAACTTTAAGATTGGAAAAGGACACGCTTGTAAACAAATTACAACTCAAAAGAAGTTTTTATAAAATAAATGAAAAACCAGCTAAAAAATGAAGTATTTTTCTAATAAAAAATGAAAAGAAAAAAAGAGAAAGAAAAAAGATGTGTACAAATTTCTTGAAGTGATGTACCCTTGGGCATAGATACTGACTGACCCTAGTATTCTGCGCTGCAGAATGTAGGAAGAAATATACATACTCCACCATTATTACAATATTCTTAAGCAGCCAAGCGGTTCTGAGAGGTCTAGCTGTCCCATATGTTCCACAAAACTAATTCTTGAATGTATACAACAACTACACAAACTGGATAATCGACACCAGGTAATTCTCTTTTGGATCCCCGGCCATACTAATACATATGTAGGGCAGCAACACTGCGGATACTTTGGCAAAATTCAGTGCCAAGACACCCTTTATTGGATCAATGCCTACTTACGACTATTCTGGGAGCCCTATCAAGTAGATTTCCAACGAAAAGGTGACTAGTAAGCATAAAATACACTGTGCTAAACGGCCAGGTCTCCGGTGTGCTAAATTAATCCTGGTACCAGATTGCAAATGGAGAAAAGAAATTCAAAACTTGCACAAAACACAGATAAGAATTCTAGTTGGCTTGCTCACGGGATCCTGCGCTCTTAGTTCCCAGTTAAAAAGAATAGGCCGTTACCGCCACCAAGTCAGTCGGGTGGCGATGTTTTTCGATGTTTTCTCCTTGCGTGTGTGTGTGTGTGACACCGGGCGAGATTACCAAACTGTTAAAGCAGTATAAAAGTGGGAGAATCGAGAATATCTACCTCTTTTTCTCATCGAAGTGATTTTATTTTAACACTTGTTAAATTAAATTTAGATTGCATGAAAAATGTGTTTTCACTGTATCCGAGAGGATTGTGAGTCGAACAAAGGTGCATATTTAGAACAATTTCCATCATCATCTCCATTCCGGAGACTCACACTGCTGCTTTACCATAACCTCACTCTGCCCGCCGGAGATCTCCGGAGATTGCTTCTTCGCGATGGTTTCTAGCCGTATTTACGACTCTGAAATCCCACATTAACACCTGCATATATTTACAGGTAAATTTCTTGATATAAAGAGGCTTTCTGAGGCTCGGATTGTAAAATTGGACATCAGGTTTAATTATAAAGATAGAGACGCTGATAGAAATTATGGAACAACACGAAATAATTTAAGAAATCACAAATTGGATACAGCAATTACTAATCAATAGCGAATTGATAATGTCAATGGAAAAAGAACAAATTAGCATAAGGACCAGTGAAGGAGTTCCACAGGGATGCAAGCTTAGTCCACATTCCAGTTCAAACCTTTGAAGTGTGAACATCGTTATTTTTTCAGTGCAAGAAAACTATTGTGGTTTTTGTGTTTAAATTAAGATAAAACAATTTTTAATCAGCTTTATATATTAATTAGTGAATTTTTGATCTTTTATAGTTAAATAGTGTGAATAATTTAAAACATTACAAAAGGCAGTGTAATAAAGAAAGCCCTCCTTGGAGGGCAAAGAAAACTCTGGGGAAAAATGAAATCTCATAAAAAAGGAAAGGAAAAAGTTTCAAATTCATCCCCGAAAAATCACCCCCTACCCAAAGAAGCGCGTAAACCATATTCGAGACAAGAAAAATCAGAGGACATCATGCCGCATAAAAAGACAAAGATATCACCAGAAGACGAAGAGATGAATTTCCAAAAAATTCATGAAGTGATAGGAGTTTCACCAGTGAAGACAATAAACACCCAAAACGAGATGACTCATGATGATGCAGAAATGGAAATTGCAGCTGAACAAATAACATCTGGAAAAAGGGTTAGCAATGAAAAAAAAACCGAAGCGCCGACAAAAGAACTAAAGTACAAACATACGGATAGAGGTCCATTTGTGATTGTTCTGAGGAAAGAAGACACACCGTACACAGAACTCGCAAAAACCATTTTAAAAATTGTTGGGAAACAAAAAATAGAAAAGATCATAAAAATGGATGAAAACAGCATCAAGGCAACCCTCAAAGACCCCGAATCGGCCAATAAAATCCTAAAAGATACTGGAATAGCACGACTGCAGAAAATCCAAGTATCAGTCCCAGCGATGTATCTTACATCAATTGGGGTAATTGACGATGCGTCAACAGAACACTCAGATGAAGAATTATTCGACTCACTGGAAGCTGATGAAGCCATCACCAAAATTGAGAGGATCTCAAAATGGGATGAAACAAAGAAGGAAGCATCACCCACAAACAAGATAAAAATTTTTTTCCGATGTTTCACTCTCCCGAAGGAAGTGAAATTATTTATGATACCCTATAAAGTGCGCTTCTTTTTCCAAAAACCTACTTTTTGTTCCAACTGTCTCAGCTATGGTCATTTTAAAAAAATATGCAAAAAAAATGAAAAGAAATGCCAAATATGCACCAAAAACGAAACTCCCAATCACGAATGTTCGACGTTCTGTAAGTTCTGCCAAACTGGGGACCACAGAACGAATGATATCACCTGCGTTGAGAGGAAAAAACAATATAAAATCAAGGAAATAATGGTGAAGCAGAAGAAAACATACAGGGAGGCTTTAGAGGAACTCAACAATGGAGGAGATTTTCCAAGACTACCAAAAACTGATTTTTCAACCGAATACTCTCAAATTAGAGATTTATCTGTTAAGAATGCTGGTCTCATTGAGGCACTAGACAAAATCAAGGACTTAGTGCGCGAAATCTGCACTAACGTCACATCGGAGGAGAGTTACAAAAATGAGGTATTAGTGATTAGTAGATTGAGAGACATTTTAAAACACAACCAAAAAATCTTTGTTTAAATGATCAAATTAACTCAAATTAATATTAGAAGTTTGAAAAGAAACAAAGAAGAACTTTTATATTATGTTAATGATATTAAAAGTGATATCATATTATTAAGTGAAACTTTTACAAAAAAAGATGAAATAGTTAAAATACCAGGTTTTAAACTATTTTTAAACAGTAGACTTGTTGGATGGGGCGGTGTGGGAATTGCAATTAGAAATCAGTTTGATGCAAATGCATGCATACAAAACTCATTTCAATATAATGCCATCGAAGTTGTAGAAGTTAAACTAAGTACGAAAGATAAAACCTACAATGTAATATCTTGTTACATCCCACCTGATTCAAATAATGAAATAGTTAAACAAGACTTTCATAAATTAATAGATACATATAACAATAAAGAAAATGTCATTCTAGGTGGAGACTTAAATGGTCACCATGAAATGTGGGAAGATAATTCAAAGAATGATAGTAGAGGAATAATTTTAGCAGATATTATTACCGAATCAAATCTTATTTGTTTGAACAATGGATCTCACACTTACGTTAATATACATAAAAATTATAGTTCAGCAATTGATATAACATGCGTTTCCCAAGATCTAATCACTAATACGAGTTGGTTAGTCGATAATTCACATTTAATTTCTGATCATTATGCGATTTCTATAGATATTAACAGTAATGACACCACTTATCACAATAGTATCAAACAGAAAATAAATCATAAAGGTATTGAAAGTCAGTTACAAGAAATTAATTTTGAACATAATCCCAATTTACAAGAAATAGAGAATTGCCTTAAAACTATTATCCAGCAAAATACAGTAAATATTAATATACAAAACAACAAATATATCCCAAAAATCTGGTGGAATGAATACCTCACAAATCTTTGGAAAATCAAAAGAGCTAAATTAAGGATATATAGAAGAACAAAAAATCTCTTCACGCTGATTGAACTCAAAAAAATAACATGTAAATTAAAAATAGAAATAAGAAAAGCTAAAAAGAAAGCCTGGATAGAATTTCTAAACAGTATAAATCCAAATCATGATATAAAAATTATCTGGAATAAAGTAAATAAGTTCAATACCAAAAAATATAAGGGGAATAATAGTATCTTAAATAATGAAGAAATGGGTAAAAAATTCTTATCGAATAATTATGTAGACGAAGATGAACTTATTATTCCCATCGAAAAAGTAGAGATTAATTATGACTTCTGCCAACTGCAAGAAATAGATCTCATAATAAAAAATAGCAATAAATCAGCTCCAGGTATAAACAAAATTTCCAATAATATTTTAAAAATGCTACCTTCAAATCTTTTGAGAAATCTCGTTAACAGTTTTAATGAAGTATGGAAAAGACAAACACTCCCAAAAGACTGGAAAGAAATAAAAATCATAGGCATTCCGAAACCCAACAAAGACCCATCTAATATAGAAAACTATAGACCAATCTCATTAATAAATAACATTGCTAAATTGTTTCACACTATTTTAAAACAAAAATTAGAGAAAATATTAGAAGAGAATAATTTAATTCATAAGAATGTTTACGGTTTCCGTAAAAATAAAAACATAACAGATTACATCATTAAACTAATTGAAATAGTACAATCTAACAAAAGGAATAATAAAAAAACCATGATTATTATAACAGATCTAAACAAAGCATTTGACAGAGTAAACGTTTTCATCCTAATTGAAATATTGAAGGACATGAATATTCCTATTGAAATAAGAGAGTGGATCACACAATTTTTAGTTAACAGAAAAGTCACTTTAGAATCAAATGATTACAGTTTAACAGTTAATACAAGTGCAGGCCTCCCCCAAGGGTCAAAACTAAGCCCAACTCTTTTCAATATTTATACATCAAATGTACATAAATTAAATGGAGAGCATTGTGAGATCATGCAATTTGCAGATGACATTAGCTTAATTATCTCAGGAAATACGTCACAAGAACTATTTTTTAATGCCAATACAATTCTTAGTAAATTCAATGAAGCCATTAACAGATTGAGACTGAAATTAAATCCTGAAAAATGTTCCTTTATGATATTTGATAATAGCCGTACACATAATAATCAAAATGTAGTTTTAAATTATGTAAGTTTAGAAAGAGTTAAAAAGCAAAAAATTTTAGGAATAATAGTTGATGATAGATTAAGGTTTACTGCACATATAAGACAAGTGAAAGAAAACTGTAAAACTTATATAAATATGTTAAAAATCTTCTGTAAATATCATGGAGGAGCTCATCCTAAAACTCTACTCAACGTTTATAACGCCCTAGTTAAATCTAGAATTTTATTTGGAGTACCAGCATTTTTCAACAAGGACCAAGACTGGATAAAAAATCCTTTTCAAGTGATCGCCAACCAAGCACTGAGAGGAATTATGGGATACACCAAATCAACTCCAATTAACGCTATTTTAGCAGATTCAGGCGAATTACCAATCCAAATGGAAATGGAATCAACAACTGCCAAGTACATCGCAAAAAAGATGTCCTTGGGACAAAGAATACCCAACTTACCGCAAATTAAACAAATTAAAAACGTACATAATTATCTCGAAGACATTGCTATAGTAACAAAAGAACAAAATATGCCAGTTAACCTTAAAATCAACAAAAGTTTAATAAGAGGCTGTGCTAATAAAAGACAATTAAATAATGTAATATTAAAACAAAGTGCACTAGAAACTATCAGCCATTTTAAAGACTATGAAAGCATTTATACGGACGGTTCTCTAGCCAATGGCAAAAGAGGCCTAAGTATATTCTTTAAAAATAGTGGAGAGATATATAAAGCAAAAATTAATCAAAAAGTGTCAATTAAAGAAGTCGAATTAGTGGCAATTTATTTAGCAATAAAATTCAGTGTAACTATGAAAAAATCCAAAATAATAATATACAGTGACTCTAAAAGCGCGTGTGAAAGCTTAATAAACAAAAGTAATAAATTTTACGAAAATAAAATAAAAAATCTTGTAAGTGAAAATAATATCTATGTGATTATACAATGGCTGCCAGGCCATATAGGAATAGAAGGAAATGAAATAGCAGATAGAGAAGCAAAAAAAGCGTTAGACGAAGGAGAAGAAACAAACATTAAAATAACGTTTAAAGAAAGTCATAAAATAAGAAAAGATACAATGTGGGACATATGGAAAGAAAAATGGACAGCAATAAGTGAAATTAAAGGAAAATTTAACTATGAAGTGAGAAAAGGTTTGCTAGAACCAAAACCGTGGTTTAGTGAAATAAACTTATCAACAAAAGAAATTAAAACTTTATCAAGAATCCGAACTGGACATTGCTTTGACAAAAAATTCCTCAACCTAATGAAAATAGAACAAACTAATTTATGCGAAAATTGCAATGAAGTAGAAGATATAAACCATTTAATAATCAAATGTGAAAAATATAAAACGATAAGAGATAACTATATCTCAATTAAAAAAGAAAAAGAAGACATCAAAAAAATACTAAATCCTATTAACCATAAAACCTATAAAGACATTTGTGCGTTTGTAACAAGTATCAAAGCTTCCATATAAACCAGTAAACAGTTGAACAGTTGAACAGTTAATATTCATGTGAATTCAAATGTTACCAAAAAGATCCTGATAAACTCACAAGGGTTGCTTATTTCGACTTATCCTTAGGTCTGTAGCAACCCTGTAGAAAAAGATTTACAATGATCTTTAATTCATTGGCAACACACAGAAAACATTGATTAAAAAAATATATATATATAAAATGGATATCATGGATGATATCATGATCATCAACATTATAGCAGCGAAGACACACTGAAGAATTCAACACACATCAACAATTCAACGAACTCAAGTGGCTATATGGACCTTTGCTGAGTCTGACAGCCGTACAAATTAAAGGAAGAAGAAGAAGAAGAAGAAGCTTAGTCCAACGTTGTTCGACAGAAACACAACAGAAACACATGAACTCAAAAATGAAGAATGCAGAGTTTTGCAGTATGCGAATGATATCACTCTAGTGGTTAGCGGAAATTTATTGGAAGAAGCGTATGAAAAAGCAAATAACTACTTAAACCAACTAAAAAATATATTACTTACCCTAAACTTAAAGCTAAATAATGAAAAGTTTAAATATTATAATCTTTCACAAAAACGAAAGAAATAATTTAAATATGCTAAAATTAGATAACAATAAAATTAACGAAGTAAAAAGAGCTAAAATTTTAGGCTTGACTATTGATAATAGATTAAACTTTAAAATACATATGAAAACCGTGAAAGAAAACATCCCACAATATTTAAACATACTGAAATAGTAGTAAAAGAGCTGGAGTTGACCCCTACATTTTACTAAACATTTACAAGTCAATTATAAAACAAAGAATAGTTTACGGTGCAAAAGCTTTCTATAATCAGAAAAATTCAAACCAATACCATACACTGCAGACAATCAAAAACAAAGCCTTAAGAATAATATTGGGGTACACTAAGTCAGCCCCTATTACTACAATGTTAGCAGAAGCCGCAGAGTATCCGGTGGAATATGATTTAGAAAGAACAGTTGACAAATTCCTTATTGGAAAACTAGCAGGGAATAGCAAGGAAGAAAAGGATCGCCTACTAAAAATTCCAAATTTTAAGCAGCTTGCTGAACACAACAAAAACATTCTGGAAACGGCAGTTGTCAAATACCCCACTAACCCACCTAAGAACCTGCATATATATGATGATATCAAAAGATTAAAAAAAATGAAAAAAGTACAGACCTCAAATGTGATTCTGAAAACCATAAGCCTAGATACAATTAAAAAAATTGCGGATCACTTTGTCATATATACAGATGGATCTGATGACGGGAAAAACCGAGGTATAGGCATCATAATGCAAGATACAGGAGAAGAAATCAGCAAAAAAATTGAGGAGGAAATCTCCATTTGCACGGTGGAGACGATAGCAATCTTCCTAGCTAGTAAATTTGCAATATCCATGGGAAAAGAAAAAATAATGGTATTCAGTGATTCTCAAAGTGCGGCACTATCACTGCAGAATAAAAATAATTCAAATTACTATGATAATCTGATTCACTAATTAGCTAACCATCGGGACAAACAAATTACAATTCAATGGATACCTGGTCACACAGGTATTATAGGAAATGAAAGAGCGGATGCAGCTGCCAGACGCGGAACTACGACAGATGCTGAAAAGATTAAAGAAACAATTCCAAAAGAAGAGAATATCAAGATAACTGAAAAAATAATTGATAAGAAGTGGTGCCAAAAAAATTCAAGGAAATAACTAGTGAAAAAGGCAAATTTTACAGGGAATTTCCCAATAAAAAGCCATGGTTCAAGGGACAAAAGTTAAGGTCAGAAAAAATTAAAGTATTTAACCGCATTAGGAGTAACCATACATATAGTAAAAAATTCTTGAAATTGATGAAACGTATTGAAAATGAATCATATAGAAAGCATCAAGTATGAGTTTTCTAAAATCCAAAACTATAAAACAATTTGTAAAAACACATCAGTAAAAAATATCGGTGAAATAACAAAATTCTTTAAAATAGTGAAGAAAGATATTTAAAATAATATATTAAAAATAAATAAATAAATAAAAATATATTAAAAGAATAAAAAAAATGACCGATAATGGTGTCTACACATTAGTAAAATTTCTTTAAAAAATAAAAATAAAATATTAAAACACAAAGTCGCAAACTTCAGGCTGTGTGGATGTTGTCAGAACGTCCCGTCAAATCATTGCTCTACCCGCCGATTTTACTCGGAGGTTTTTTGAATTTTAACGGTATATTCTAGTACATTCAGATAAAATCTGTAGATTTTCGGCAGAATTTCTGCGTAGAATATCTATAGATTTTCGGCGGAAATTCTGCCGGAAATCTGCAGATTCTCGGCAGAATTTCTCCCTAGAAAATCTGCATAACCTCCATTACTTCACAAAAATATTGTTGATTTATGAACAAACTGTAGAAGTTATAAAGAAAATGGTATGCTCTGCTTAACAAGCATTACCGAGTACACATTTTAGATAAGTAAAAAAACTGCGAGCAAAAATACTAATTTCTTAAAAACCGCCAATCGAATGATACAAAAACACGAAATTTAGGTCGACACTCTGCTTAAAGTTTTCACTTCACTATTCTCTACTTATAACACGACGTCGCAGTATTCTTTATTTTACATAAACACTGTGAAATCACCAAGAATCACTCTATTGAATTTTGCACACTTCAGTGAAAAATATTCCATCTTTTCAAACACAGCTGTCCGGAAAGTCTGGAATGTAGAAAAATCTACAGAAAATCGGCAAAATATCTACAGAGATTCGTCAGAGTACGCACCAGGATTCGTCAGAAAATCTGCAAAAATTTCTGACGAATTTTGTCCCAATCCCAAATAAAATTCGTAGGAATATCTACAGATTTCTCGGCAGATTTTCGGCAGAGGTGTAGAAATTTTCCGCAGAAAACTTAAAGATATCTGACGAAATTATTTGACGGGGTCCGACCTAAAACTTCCCGTCAAATAATATCTGCAGATATCTTTAAGATTTCTGTAGAGAAAATCTACACCTCTACAGAATATCTGCAGATAATATCTGTAGATATTCTTACGAATTTTATTTGGGCTTGGGACAAAATTCGTCAGAATATTTCGGCAGATTTTCTGACGAATCTCTGACGAATTTCTGTAGATATTCTGCCGATTTTCTGTAGATTTTTTCTACATTCCAGACTTTCCAGACAAGATGTGTCAGAAGAGATGGAAAAATTTTTCACTGAAGTTTGCAAAATTCAATAGAGTTATTTTTTGTGATATCACGGTGTTTATATAAAATAAAGAATTCTGCGACGCCGTGTTACAAGTAGAGAAAAGTGAAGTGAAAACTTTAAGCAGAGTATCGACCTAAATTTCGTGTTTTTGTATCATTCCATGGGCGATTTTTAAAAAATTAGTATTTTTGCTCGCATCTTTTTACTTATTTAAAATGTTTAATCGGTAATGCTTGTTAAGCAGAGCATACCATTTTCTTTATAACTCCTACAGTTTCTACATAAATCAACAATATTTTTGTGAAGTAATGGACACTATGCCGATTTTCTCGGCAGAAATTCTACCGAAAATCTGTAGATTTTCTAGCAGAAATTCAGCAGAAAATCTACAGATTTTCTCTGAATACACTGGAATATACCGTTAAAATTCAAAAAACCTCAGAGTAAAATCGGCAGGTAGAATAATGATTTGACGGTTTTAAAGCGAAGAAAAAGAAGAAGAAGAAGGCTTAATCATCTGTCTTTTACGGGTAACTTTACATCCTCTTTTGTGTCCTCATTGACTTAGGCATTAGTACGGATGAGATTTGCCGATATTATTTGGAAGACCAAGAGGATAATATTCACATTTGCTACTCTCCGGCATTTGGGATACAGCGGAGGATATTCCTGGGCGACTCTGTTTGCCCTGCCTTCGTCATCGAAACGTCCTAACCTGGAGCTTTATTGACCTTCATTAAGAATGCCAAAATAGAGTTCTAACAAAGGGGTTGGGTACAAAATACTAACCAGTGGCAGTTCCTGGACCTGCTTATGTGACCACTTTGGCTTAGAAAACTCAAAATTTTCAATTGCTCCCACAAATAGACAACGGTCTCATATTTCTGAATGCAATTCTAGCGGTTCCATTTCCTTTGAATAAAACTCACCAGATTTCTTTCACTGGAGATGTCCGGAGATGTCCTGAACATCACTAAAGTAAAAATCACTAAAGCATCCGCATAGAATAGGGAGGTCTACAATGAAGGATTTAAGAACACTTCAGAGTCTGTTGATAGCTACAAGGAAGAGTGACACGGAAAGTGCGCTTCTGCTGGTGTTCCATTAAGTTGAGTGTGAAGAGAGGAAAGTGTGTTTCGATTCTTTCAAGGTAGAAATTGATTACAGATAAGTGTAGTAAGACGTTCAAACTATTGGCAATGAATTGTTGCAAAAATTCTAAATAAGTTGTCATTGGTGCATCTTCTTTTCCTCAGATTGGAAATCCAATAGTAGATTAAATTCATGAAACCACCAGTTTAGCCGGTTAACCACCATTTTTTCTAGATCTTTCCCTACACAACTTAAAAGACAGATCGGCCGGTAACTCATGAGATCAGTAGAGTCCTTATGGGGTTTCAATATAGGAATAATGTTTGCTGTTTTCCATAATACTAGCAAAGAACACTCGGAAAATACTAGCATTTCTTTACCCTGAAGGAGCAGGTGTTTTAACATGCTGTATGAGATGTCGTCAGGGCAATTTGACTTTCCCTTATGGCCTCTACACACTAGAGCAATTTATGTCCATATTGAAGAAAATTCCCTACGCTTGTGCAGGAAAAACTCTTCGATATGGACATAAATTGCTCTAGTGTGTAGAGACCCTTAGAATTACTTAGAGCTTATTGGAGTTCAAACATTGAGAAAGGAAAGTTTAATTCAGCAGGCGCTGAGTATTAAGGAAGAGCATTATGCTTAGCGCACAATAACTTTTGTTTTGTAAACATGTTTTTGATTTATCAATGAGAGTGAGTGAAATTTAGATCTAGTCATCTCGCTCACTCTCATAAGAAATTTTGTAAACATGTTTACAAACAAAAGTTATTGTGCGCCGGGCATTAGAAGCTGCTAAACTATCTTTATATAAACGATAATCTTCATGTACACACAGAAAAATGGAAAATTCTTAAACAGAAACACCGAGGAATTTAATTTCAAATCCCATCCAATGAATGCCAATGCTCTAATTCTAAATCCTTTGATCATTTAGTTTTAGTTGCAAATCTGTAGACATTTTTCATTTTCCAGCTAATGCTGAACTTAAGTTCCCGGTCTCTTAACTTGAAAGAGCTAGGGATTCTAGCCCATTTCTTTCGCTCAGAGCTTTTAAACTTAAACGCCTCGGGGATTCACGTCCAATTTAAGTTCCCAGTATCTTATATATTCTTAAATTTAGAGACAAAATTTTTCTGTGTGTAGGTGTCAAAAGTTTGTTGCCTCATGTATGTTGGGCAAATCAGGTACACAAAATGATAGAAAAATTACTTTTCAAAATTTTTCTTTTTGTAAATTAGTTGTCTGTGATCCGTAGATCTTATTTATGTATTTCGAAGAAAAAAACTTCATTTTATTTCATATAAAAAATAATTGTTTTCTAAAAGTTGTTCATTTTTTCATGCATCAAAAGTTTTTTGCCTCATTTGAAATGTTACTCATAATGGTCAAAAACATGCAACGAACTTAAAGTAAACCGTCTATATTTTAAGTTTATATTATTTAAGAGGCCAATGGTGGGTTTGGACATTTCCAAAGTTGTCAAAGGTAAATACATGTGTATACAAGTGATGATAAATAACTAGAAATAATCTGTTTTTTTGATAATTCATAATTTAGGTTAAAATGGCAAGTTATAAGGAGTTAAAAGGTGGGAAATCGTCCAGAGATACTGTCGGAATGAATCTGCGGTGTTAATTGCTAAATTTTATGGAAAATCCCGAAAGGTTGTACATAAAATATTCACATGTAATGAGGTATGAGTACACCTGAAAAACGCTACTGGTAGACCTAGGGTATCGACTCAGAGGGTTCATAATAAGCATTGTAAGTATCTCTGATAGTGACCCAATGATGTCTGCTCCAAAAATTCACAGTCAGTCGACTGCTGAAGGAACACAGCTCCCTACTGTTACAAAAACAAGCCCATATTAAGTGAAAATGGTACACACAGAAAAATGAAAAATTCTTAAAAGGAAACACCCAGAATTTTAATTTCAAATCCCGTTCAATGAATGCCAATGCCCTAATCCTAAATCCTTGATCATTTAGTTTTAATCGTAATTTGCAAATCTCAAAACATTTTTCATTTTTCAGCTAATGCGGAACTTAAACTCCCTCTCTTAGTTTCAAAGAGATAGGTATTCTAGACCATTTCATTGACAAAGAGCTTCTGAATTTAAACGCCTCGAGGATTCATGTCCAATTTAAGTTCCTGGAGTCTTATATATTCTTAAATTTAGAGTCAACATTTTTCTGTGTGTAGGAATGTTTGGGTGGCTCGCAATATTCCATTGGTAAGCAAGACCAGTCTGAATAAAAGGTTGTAGTTTTACTGTTTTACATGTTTCAAGTTCAAATGAGGCAACAAACTTTTGACGCATGAAAAATGAACAACTTTTAGAAAGCAATTATTTTTTGTATGAAATAAAATGACATATTGTTTTCGAAATTCATAAATAAGATCTATGGATTACAGGCAACTAATTTGTAAGAAGAAAAACTTCAAAAATTAATTTTTTCTATCATTTTTTGCACCTGATTTGCCGAACATAGGGGAAAGTACTCTCCCTTCGAACGTTCATGCCTTCGAATATTGTGAATTTCTTTTGGTTTTTCTAAAAACTTACACATTTCTATCAAATATTAGTTAGCTTATTATCAATTACGAGTCTCCTCCAAAAGTAGAGGGCCTGGTGATTCGTTTTTATGCTTTTATAAGAAAAAATTGAAAATGGACTCAAAGCTTTATTTTAATATGGAATTTTACATGTGTTTTTTTTTTCCTATTTAAAATTATTTTTGGAAAAATGTGACTAGTGTGAATGATAAAGGGTTAATTAAGGTTGATTATCGTCAACATAGTTTTTCTCGAGAAGGATACCATTTTTGTGGGTGGTGGATAACTTGCAAAACCACCCATACCTTGCCTTCGAATTTAAGAATTTCATGCCATCGAATGCTTATCTAGTAACACTACCGCCATTTAATGTCATATGTTATTCCACAACCTCACATTTTTGTATGTTTTGCTTCACATTGCGCTCGAAAAATCCTCAAGGATTCTAGTAGTTAAGCAAATAAATTCACGGTCGCTGCTGACTAAATGCATCGTATATACGTACTTACTTAAAAGTCGGATTATTCTTGTATCGTGAGGAAAATAGTAAATTTTGTAGCTTTATTTTCATTTCACCCCAATCGGAATGGTGATAGTGTAGTGTAATGTGTTGTCTTTTTGAGAGTCTGGAAATGATGGTCCGATAAAGATGTTTAAAAGTCTTCAAATCGGTACGTGACTAGAAATATTTTATTGCTCACCATGGTGATCTTGCAGGATCACAAAAAGGCAAGACATTTGATTGATATCATTTAAGAAACAATTTCTAAAATTTTGTTTTTATTTGTTTCCGGAAACAAAATAACCTCATTTTATTGGCTTCAAAATGGCCTGAAATATCACCCTTCTCTTTTTACAGTCGTATTTTAGGGTTGTCATATTGATAATATGGTTTTTCCAACAATTTATTCCTATTGGAATAGCAGTATTTCAGAAAAATTGGAAAAGATTCTTTTTGTTAGCGTTTTTCTCTGTAGAAATAGTTTCAGTGAGTGTATTAGACCTCAGGCTAATCAATAATAGATTGTTTAGTGTTTCGATAGAAATATTTTCCTAGAAAATTCTAGATTCAAAGGCATGTACCGTCACATTCGAAGGCAAAAATTGTACCATGCTTTGGACCAAATCGACGTAGTATTTTTGTTTACCTCATAAAAAGAAACTAAGGGATTTTGAATGGTAAAATATATAAGTATGGGATCTCAATTAACTAAAGATTTTTTCGGTGTAATGAAAATTGGGATTCATTTTCGATTTTCCCAGAAAAAAATTCATCAAGTTTGAACTTCAAATTTGTGGTCCAACCTAGAGTACTTTCCCCTACATGAGGCAACAAACTTTTGACACCTACTTTAGTTGGGAATCATTTGAGTTCTCTTCAAATGATATCGCTAAGTATTCGCTGATCTCATTCTCTGTGGGAAAACAGAGTTTCCCCGAGAGACTTATCTGATATTATTAGGTTTAATAGTCGCAGAATCTGTTTGATTCTGTCCCAGATCGCTTTTGTAGGTGTATCCTTTTGAATACTGCGAACGTACTGCTTCCAGCTTTCGGATCTAGCTTTATTTTAATAATAATAAATTGATTCTTTTTATTAAAAATTATGTTGTATAGTGTGAAATACAACCGATTATGAACAAAAATTTTCTTACCTTTGTAAAAGTAGCATAAATCTGAAAAAGAGTACCAAATTTTTTAACTATAAAATTGAAATAATGAGAAAAATAAATTTAAGTAATTCATTGCTATTTACTGTAATATTTTTTTTCTTTTATTTCATAGCATATATTTTTGTTGTTTGTTGTTATCATAAATTTAAACGTATTCCTAATATTACTACCTAACTCTGTAATAATCAATATAATGTTCCATTTTTTTCTTTTTTTTGTGAATATTTTTTTTTACCTCATCGTTTTCTCCATCAAATAACAACCAATTGATTGTATGATTAGATATATATAATAATTTACACTTTTTGCGTTATATACTTTTTTTTTGTATATTCTTTCTACAATGATATTTTTTCCATCATTAATGAAAACCATGTTCCAACATTGCTCTAATTGCATTTCTTTTGCGCGCAAATAACAGGGGCTGGTTCTCAAAATTGGGGTATTAATATTTTCTTTTTTTTTTATTCGTCTACACAATAATTCATGATGTTTTCAATGCATCTCATTACAACATACAATTTATAATATCTTGTTTTTTTTCTTGGTTTTACTTTATATTCTACTAATTAATTCGTTATTCCACATCGTGTGTCTTGTGTGATTTGTAAAAATGCCAAGGATCTCTAAATTGGGAGAAATATACGTTCCTAGTTTGTATTACGTTTCAGTATTTTACAATACATGTTTTGTTTTCTGAACGTGGAATAGCAAAGGGGATTTTCATTTCTGTTGTGTGTCCAAGGAAACGATCTTTTAGTCACAGCATTAAACATTTTCCTTGTAAAATTTCCTCATCTACAGTTTTTTTTTTGGGCGCAAGAAAATGGAGGACAATATGATAAAATAATTGTCTATAGAAGATAAAGAAAAGATTTTCTTTCACAATAATCTTTTCATTTTTTTAAGAGTGTAAAAATAGGGTATTTTTCCTTAAGCTTGTCATTTCTTCGATAGAAGGTTCTTTTTGTGGTAGATTTTTTTTTTAGAGAAAATATTCTTAATCATTATATTGTCCATGAAATAGTCGTGTTTTTTTGCCTACAGAGACTATTCAATTGAATTTTTGGAATAAATTTGTTCGTTTTATATGTGCTTTTTTTTCTTTTAGAAACCATCTATCATCCAAAAATTTTTAAAAGGTCGAAAGACTGGCGTTTTTTCTCCATGAAATCGATTAATTCTTAATTTTACTATTTTTAAGGGGAAGTGCCTCGATCACAATATTTTATCAAATATTTCTTTAACGACTTTAACAACCATGTGACTTAACAAATTGTCACAAGTTTTCTTTTTCACTAAATATTCCATTTACATTAATAGCAATGTATGGGTTTTGGTTTTAGAAAAAATCTTCATGCCGCGTTCTGTGAAACATCAAATACACTGTACTGTGCAATATAAGTTTATTTTATATGCTTATTCAACTTTTGACACCTTATTTTACAAATCCAAATATTCAATTAAACCTTTAATCGTTTGTAATTGTTGATTTATATGCTCCAATGAAGGATCTTTAATTTTTAAGTCGCGATTTTTAAGACAAAATGTAACAAACTTCATAGATTAATAAAGATTTTATGAAGATAGATTTATTTTATTTCCATTTCATTTTAAAGATAAATTAAAAGAACTAGTAAATAGTAGATCATTCATAATGGTCATAATGGTATTTCTTTTTGGTCAGTAAACATAAAAAAATCGATTACAAGTTACTAAGATGGATAATTACTTCTGTTTTCCATTTACCAAGATAATAACATTTTATGTGTACTCTGAAAAAATGTTTTGTCAAATTAACAAGAAAAGCTTGTCAAAATTATCTGATTTTTGAGTAACAACTGGAAGAACAATATTGCAATCGATTGAATTTCACTTAATTGAAAAGTTTTGAGAGCAGCACACTTAATCAGCCTTACCGATTTTGATTTTTTGGCTGCGAAAACCATTTCGATCGATATAACTTTGATTAATTAAAGTTAGGTTTCTTTTTGTTATTATATATACCGAATAAAATCGTTTCACGCTTATTCCAAATCGAAATTGGAAGTTTAAACGAAAAATTAAGTAAAAGTAATTTCGATTTAAGAGGTTACATGTGTCTCAGGTCAAAAAAATCATTTTTTTTTATTTATTTAAAGATATTTATTTATTTTTATTTATCTATTTAAAAATATTTAGGGTAAGTGTACCAAATTCCGGCATAGTTGCTTACTAGCACCAAAGTCTCAAATTTGAAATGTAATATTTTTAAAACAAATTAATTTTTTTGTTATTTTTTTTATAAGGAGTGTTGCTTGGAACCTTGTAGACAGTCAAACGTCTTCATTTTCTCTACATTCTTTTTTGATACATTTTAAAAATAATAAAAATGTAAACATAGCATTGGTGGCCTATTTCGGCCAACTTCATTCTCAAAGTTCCTTGCCCTTCCGGAATCCTTCCAATGTCTATTTCATATCAATTCGTTCGTCGAAGCGACATTCTTTTGTTATTATTTGCATTTTATAATCTCTTGAGTATGCGAAAACTAAAAAATCATGGAAATTCGAGGAACAAAAAATGTGGCCGAAATTGTGAGCTGGCCGGAATTTGGCACATTTACCCTATTTAAAAATATTTTCTGAAAATTTCAAGTCAATCGGAGTAAAACTCTCGGAGGTAGAGCAGTTTTAGATATGCATTCATCCTGCGCGCGCATATTGTTGTAAAACTTTAAACGCGTTTTTCTCAAACCACCGTTTTACAATGCGGTAGTAAAGATTACTCAGAGTCTACTGAACCGATCTTTCTGAAATTTTGCATACTTGTGATGGATAGCTGTTCACTACATATCCTTTTACTTGAATTTTGCAGAAAAACAAAGAAATTAAATGCAAGTATCACTTCAAATGGAAAGTTCTTAAATCGCGCGCAATTCAACTGTGAGAGAGAGTATAGCGGCGCTGCAGTTGCAAAAAATCTAAAATGGCCCAAAATATTTTCTTCTCTATTTTATGCTTATTAGCAGGTCGTGTACCTTCTTCAAATATGTACTTTTGCATTCTTTATTAACCAAAGTAGTGTTGTACAAAAGGGTTTTTCTCAAACCTATCCTGAATTTTGGGACAGCTCAAAAGAATATGAGTCTTCCAGCTCAAAATTTCATCCCAATGTTTTTGTTGTAATATCGACAATTATTCACAATTAACCAAAATAACTGTAGGGTGGAATAACCGGCTATCGCCATGTTTAGGAAAAAATTAAATTCATTTAATCATAACTTTTGAATCCTTGTTACAAGATAAGTCAAATTTGACACAAAGTTACTTAGATGTATTGGCTCTAGATACGTGAAAACAATAATCCTAGAACATAACGCTGGACCACTTAAAAAACTGATTTTTATTAATAATGCAAAAATAACCATTTCGTCGCCACTTTTTACCACTTTTCGCCAGTTTTGTAAAATTTGTAACCACTTCTCGCCACCCACTTGAAAAGAACCACACTCGGTTATTTTAGGCAATGCTATGAAAAGAATACATTCACCATTTCTCTTTCCTTGTGATCACTTTATTATTACTCTCTTTAAATGATTTTTCTTCACTTTTATTTGAGAAATCAAATTATGGGGCTTTTGCAGAAAGTAAACAATACAGATTTGACAACTGAGAATGTACGAAGTGAAGTTAGCGTCGCCTATTGAAAAGATATGGCGACAGGTGGTAAAATCAATTCCAGAATATTACCACTTCTCGCCATGCCTCATTTTTATACAAAAATAATATAAAATGAAATATTAATTGACTAAATACAAATTTTATGTATTCCACAAGTGCAATTAAATATTCAATAGACAAATTATTTACCCAAATAGGTATTTTTGGCCTGATGAAAATTTGACGACACTTAGTACATTTGGTAAGAGATGTTGGATTCGATGCACTTGCTTAAAATATTGCTCTAAAAAGTGATCAAACTCGTGAATCCAAAACGAATAATTATTATTTTTCGATTCTATGCGTAGAAGCAGAAACAATACAAAAAAATTGCGACTCATTTATTACATAAATTACGAAAAATAGCGATTTCAATGTAAGTGGCGACAAGTGGGGCACTGGCGAGAACTGGTGATTCCACCCTATTCAACTAAATTATTAAAAGGATTTTCTTGTGAAAATGACTTAACTCTGAGGAATTAAACAATTTTCACATTAAAAAACCTCTAATTTTCTCTACGTGAATTTTCGCGGCCTTTCGAAGAATGCCAACAGGCACCAAAAAATTCACTTCGACTTTTCTTTTAGATCAGGCCTGAATCCAGGGGTCCAACTAATCCTCTAACAGAGTATATTTGGTTTTTTTATTTCAGATGAACCTAATGGGAGAAATCCTGCCTACCCCAAGATCTGTTTTTTTGAGGAATGGTTCCGAAAATCAGCTACCAACGGTTGAATTTTCAAAATTTTTCATTTTTTTTTTAAATTTTGTTCTAAAATTACTCTTTCATATCCCAAAAGTTGGAATTCTAAAATATTTTCGACAAAATAAATTATTATCAGAAAAAGGCCTATTTTTGACCTGAGAGACTCATGTAACTCCTTAAAAAAACTGTATTGAATTTGTAGATATCATTCAGTTTTGAGTGTACAAAAAAACCGTGAAGAAGAGCTGTTCTGAGTCTTCTCATCCTTTCTTTTCTCTTAGTCCATCTAAAAACAGTGAGGAAACCTCAAATATTCGAACTGTACTTTAATAAGCAACCAAAATTATTTAGTGACAAATCTGATTTCACCAAATCAAAATGGTTTGTTGCAGCATTATTGACAAAATATAATTTTTCACTGCATATATTTTTTTTCCAATTGGATAAACGAGATATGCTAAATAATTATAGTTTGTGATTAAATAATTTAGATGACTGGATTTGCATAACTCACTTATTTTGTGTAATGAAATATACATTTAACTTAGGCGATCCTGCTGCGATTATTAGCCGTTTCAAAAACCGTTCAATGGTTCTTTGAAGGTTTAGAAGATTAGGGTAAGTATGTGCCAAATTTCGGCATAGTTGCATGCAAGCGCCAAAGTTTCAAGTTTTAAATGTAATATTTTTTAATGTAAATTGATTTTTTTGTTACTTTTTTTATAAGAAGTGTTGCTTGGAACCTTGTAGACAGTCAATCGTCTTTATTTTCTCTGAATTTTTTCTTAATACATTTTAAAATGAATAAAAATGTAGACATAGCATAGGTGGCCAATTCCGTCCACCTCCATTCTCATAGTTTCTTCCCCTTCCGGAATTCTTCCAATGTATCTTTCAGAACATCTTGTTCGTCAAAACGACATTTTTAGTTAGTTTTTGCATTGTATAATCTGTTGAGTATGCAAAAACTAAAAATTCATGGAAATTCGAGGAACAAAATATGTGGCCGAAATTGCAAGCTGGCCGGAATTTGGCACACTTACCCTAATCTGAAATTCTGAACGATCTCTTTACAACTGAAACACGAGAGCAAGAGTCAACCATTTTAATACGGAAAAATATACAAAAAAAGTCACTCTTGTTCTGGGCGTCTCAATTTAGAATCTTTAATTTGATAATAAATCAATTAATTTACATTTTTCGTTATTCACGTTCTTTCAAATGCAAATTCAGCATTTCTGTTGTCGTATGATATCTGTAAATTTTACTAGTCTTTTTTTAATAGAAAACATAATGTATATTCCACTTTTTCGCACTCTTCTTCTTTCTCAGAACATCACAAGAAATTCAATTTAGTTTTATCCAATTTGAGTGAAATAAAGGGATGCGAATTTTGATTTTATTAAATTTTCCTGATTTTAATAGCTCTGGTAGACCTATTAGATCAGGAAGATTTTAAGAACTCAAAATTCTCATCATTTTAGTTAGACCAAAATCAAAGGTCTAATCGCACGTTTATTTTAACTGCAAGTAAGATGTCACGAAAGTTGAATATGCCTCTTAATATGGTGAATTGATGTACTGCATCTCACGCCGTGAATGTTTTTAGTAAAATGTGATTTTTCTGCAATCTAATTTCAGCAATATATTTCAGAAAAAAGAATCTTCAAGTGACCTTAAAATATGGATTTTATAGCCAACATCGAAATTCTTCTCTACTTTCTAAGGCCAGTAATATCAAAATATTTTTGGGGGAGTATCCAATTTCGGTGAAGAATTTGAAAAAGAATTCCTAATTATTTTATAAAGCAAACTGTAAATGGATTTATTGATATTAGTGTAAAGTAATAAGAGGGAGGGTTGCGGCGTGTTAACACAGGAAATTATTTAAAACATTATTTTCTGTTAATGTTGTCGCTTTTGATGACTTTTCTCAAACACTGAGAGAAAAACCGAAAAGGTTAAAATAACATTCCGGAAATGTTAATTTTACCCTGCAGTATTGATCCAAAATCGGTGTAAATATTACCCTTTTTAGGTGTATTAGGGGTTAAAATTACCACTTTTCATGTTAATTTTACCCTTAAAAATGTGTAAAATTAACATTAAAAAATGTTGATATATTTTTACACCTAAAAAGTGTTAAAGTTAAGAGGAAAAAAAGTTAATCGTACCCTCTTTTTTTTCTCAGTGAAATAATTATTTTTTATTTATATTATTTTCGCTTTCAAAAATATTTTATATCATCCTCAAATTCAATTTTTGAATTGATTTTCACGAATTTCCAGAAGATATCACCCTCCCCAATTAAAACAAAAAAAAACAGCAAAATGTAAGCTTTTTCTGCGTAGAGTTCTTTGCGGGTGGAAAGAAGGAAGAGTTTAGAGCTCATTTTAAAATTCTAACTATTTCTTACTGCCTTTGTGCAACCTACCAATTTAGTTTTTTTTCCATTAACACTGAATATTTTGTGAATTGTTTAGCAATCTTCTCATTTTTCTTATCTTCAGTGATACTCCTAAATTCGTGCCAAATTTTTATTCTTCTATCAATTAACTTGTTTTTTTTCAACTTATGGTTTTCCTGTGTAAACTACAATTTTTTTTTATTTCAACTTTTCCTTTAACCGGAATTCATTTGCAAAAAGCCCACCAAAAACGTGCGCTGTTTATTTATCGTTTCTAAAATATTCCCATTCTACAATTATTTGTTTTTTTCTCTATACTTCAAGTTAAAATGATTCCATAGACAAATTCTTTCGACTTTAATCATAGTCAAACCTCTGGGTTTTCTACATTATTTTTTTTTACTCTTTTCTAGAAAAAAGAAAAACATTATAAGAAGTCATTCATATGTGAACGATTGTACATAATTTTCCACTGTAACATTATCAATATAGGAGATTATATGCTTTCACTTTGTTCCTTTTGTCTTTCACTATTTTTAATTCACTAATGTCTAACTTGTTTTTTTTTTTTTAATAATATTACTTTTTTATACTTTACTTTTCATTTTATGTCAGTAATTGGCACCAATTCAAGTTATTTTTTTCAACAAAAAAAAATTCAATAAAATTTTATAAAGAATTTGATACTTTTTTCTAAAAAAAATATATAATGATATAATAAATGAGTGGTTTTGTATAATAAATGGTTACTATTTAAAAAAAATATTGCAATAAAAATTAATCAGTTCATAATAAACATGAAATTATATTGTTACTCGCAACACTTTAAAAACTCTCTTTGTGAAGCTCAAAAGTTACTTTTGGCGCTTTTTTCTGCTATACCCTTCATCCTTTGTATTCTTTGTTTAGTACAAAATGTATTAGATAAAATTTAAGTGATTTGTTTTTCCTCAAAGTTGAGAAAAGAGAAATAGAGAGATAGAGAAAGAGTACAACAATTTTTTTTTTCACATGAAAGTATCATCTTCATCAATAAGTTAATACGATTACTGTATTATTCTCTGTTTTCATTTTTTTTTCTTTTAATATAAATTCCTTGTATTTGACCCATAAGTTTGGTTGATTTACGTTATGACCTAACGTTTTAAATGTTACTTCTTTGTGCTAAAATAAAAAGAAAAATGTTGGAGAAATATTACGCTAAAAATATCTCTTAATAAAATTATCAAATTAATTTATGGCTGTTGAGATGTTTGTGTTTGTTGTGGTTCTCCAGGAGAACCTGAAAAATACATTTTTTGCAAGAAAAAAATGTATATATTTTTAAATTGATCACCATCAACTCACATCAACAACTTGTAATTAATTCGCAATCAACTTACCAATGTCATTTGGAGTTGTAGGTCCAGTTGACTGTGCCATATATTTCTGCCTCACTTCCCGAATCTTCAGCTGAAGACTCTGTTTCGTAGGAAAGATGTCTTTATGGGCTAACTGAAAAGTCAAAGAGAAAAAAAAAAACAAATTATGCTTAAAAATCCTTTCTTTACAAAAACAAAAATTTACGAAGAAATGACAAAATTTTACAAACATTTTTTGAATGTTTCAGAAGATTTACAAACAAATGTTTGTAAAAGTACAAAAAATAATGGTAAAGTGATCATATTACAAAAAATGTTTGAGAAAAAAAGTACAAACTTTTACGAACTTGTTTATCGGTTATACGATTTACGAACATTTCATAAGTTCCCATTAGGAATTCACAAATATTTACGAAATAGTATTTCTTTCTGTGTAGGCTTATGGTTGCTAAGATTTGTAAAGGCAAGTTTTAACTCATTCACCCAATGTATTACACTGAGAGAAATCCGAAAAAGTTAAAATAACATTACGGAAATCTTAATTTTACTCTGCATTATTGATCCGAAATCGGTGTAAATATTACCCTTTTTAGATGTATTAGGGGTTAAATTACCCCTTTTTCATGTTAATTTTACCCTTAAAAAGGTGTAAAATTTTACATTAAAAAATGTTGATATATTTTTTCACCTAAAAAGTCTTAAAGTTACGAGGAAAAAAAGTTAATCGCACCCTCTTTTTTTCTCAGTGATGGTAGAGTTGAATTAACTCTACGAATATCGATGTAATTGTTACTCTTTTTTGTTATAAATTTTTAATAAATAGAGTTGAAACAACTCTTCGTGCGAGTTGAATTAATTCGTCGGATATCGATGTAATTGTTACTCTTTTTCGATGTAAAATTTCATCTCGACTGAAGTATATGCTTAAGTGCTTTCGTTTTAAGAATATACTTCAGTCAAGAAGATTTTCGTGTGAAAATGTTCATATGGAATATCAACTAGAAATCTGCCTAAAAGTGTTTCATGAAGACATGTGCGTGCATCATTCGCGATATTTCGCTCGGAAGATAGGGAACTTGAGGTCAAGAAAATATTAATGAAGAAAATGATAAAATTAAAAAAACCACAAAATTGCAAAATTTATCCATTTTATGATTTGAAAGAGTTATTTTAACTCCAAAAAAGATTTTTTTTAACTCTTGGAACGAGTTATTTTAACTCTTGAAACGAGTTATGTTCAGTTTTAAAAAGAGTTATTTGCACTCTTTTGTCATGTAAATTTTAGGAAAGAAAAGTTAAAACAACTCTTCCGAATATTACACCTAAATAGAAGTAAAATCAACTCTAAAATATAGTTAATCGAAAATCACAATACTAAGAAAAAACCTAAAAAGTTAAAACAACTCTATGGCAGAGTTGAATTAACTCTACGAATATCGATGTAATTGTTACTCTTTTTCGTCGTAAATTTCAGTAAATGGAGTTGAAACAACTCTTCGTGCGAGTTGAATTAATTCGTCGGATATAGATGTAATTATTACTCTTTTTCGATTCAAAATTTCATCTCGACTGAAGTATATGCTTAACTGTGTTATCACATTTGCACATTAAAATTTTAATATGATTCACATTAATTGTCGCTGGTGAGAGTCCAAATGTGTAATTTGTGTGTTTGAATAATTTTATATTCAAAATTTGATCTATTTGTTGATAAAAAGGTAGACTTGATTTGATATTAAATTGATTTATAGAATTAATTCGAAAAATTAATGCGATTTTCTCTTTAATTTTTTAATGTCAAAAATATTTATGCTTTAGGTAAATTTAAACTTATTTTTGCAGGCCAAGTCCACTTCTTTATCAATAAATAGAAAAACCCCAAATATTAAGTGGCTCAAAGACACAAATAACATATTTGTACGCTCACAAGCGACAATTAATGTGAATCACATTAAAATTTTATGTACAAGTGTGATAACGCCGTAAGAGTTTTCGTTTTAAAAATATACTTCAGTCAAGAAGATTTTCGTGTGACAAAGTTCATATGGAACATCAAACTAGAAATCTGCCTAAAAGTGTTTCATGAAGACATATGCGTGCATTATACGTGATATTTCGCTTGGAATATAGGGAACTTGAGAACAAGAATATATTAATAAAAAAAATGACAAAATAAAAAAAAACATAAAATTGCAAAATATATCCATTTTCGGATTTGAAAGAGTTATTTTAACTCCAAAAAAGATTTTTTTAACTCTTGGAACGAGTTATTTTAACTCTTAAAACGAGTTATTTTAACTCTTTAAACGAGTTATTTTTAGTCTTAAAAAGAGTTATTTACACTCTTTTGTCATGTAAATTTTAGAGTTGATTTTACTTCTATTTAGGTGTAATATTCGGAAGAGTTGTTTTAACTTTTTTTCTTAAATTTACATGACAAAAGAGTGTAAATAACTCTTTTTAAGACTAAAAATAACTCGTTTAAAGAGTTAAAATAACTCGTTTTAAAAGTTAAAATAACTCGTTCCAAGAGTTAAAAATATCTTTTTGGGAAATAAATCTTCCGAATATTACACCTAAATAGAAGTAAAATCAACTCTAAAATATAGTTAATCGAAAATCACAACGAAAACGAGTCAATTCAACATCAATTCGAGTAAGTTTTACTCGATTATTTTCCTGAGTGAACGAAAATGAGTCAATTTTATCGATTCGAGTAAATTTTACTCGATTATTTTTCTGAGTGTTGGTATTGTCTGAAAAATTACTTAAATGTTTGGGCTATTTTTGTTCCTATAGCTCATTTGTTGATGTTTCTTTTTTTTAACTACTTTTACTCCGCGCGAAATTCGTTCTACGGCAGATTTATTCAAAAGAAAGTAATAATCCAGTATCATAACAATCAAGTTTATAGAAAATTTGTTATGAAAATAACTTCAAAAGTGAAACTTTCCATCTTACCTGAAAACTATTTGTTGCCTGAGAGGTGGGAAACCAAGTACCATGATCTTGAAATAATTGCATCACCAACTGTCGTCGCTGTTCGAGTATCTTTCGGTGGCCCTTTTCAGCCGGATCCTGTCCGCCAGCGGAACCCACACCAGTAGCACTGCCACATATCGACCCAGCACTCCCACAAATTGTGGCACTCCGCACAGATGATGCACTCTGCAGGGGTGTCTTTGGCGTTCGTGGAGATCGATCTGAGTCAGCGGCTTCGGCAACAGCTGCAACATGACACAATCCCGCACCATTAAACACGGCCAGGGATAAAAGATTTGATAAATGTGCAACAGAAGACACACCTCGCAATTGGTCAATGTTGAAATCAGCACCGAAAAATCGATTGCCCACAATGTACGATGCTGATGGGGTGGCAGTTGATGCAGCACTTCCCGCTTCCGACATTTCTTCATCAGCTCCATCTGGAAAAGTGCAAATGAACCCTTTAGGGTTTATCAGCAAAATAGTTTTTTTTTTATTATTATTTATTTATTTATTTTTTGTTGAGCTTCAAATAGGGTAGAGTCAGACCTTTTGGCCATGTAAGCACTTTTGGCCACCTAAAGTAAAATGCCATTGTAAGGCAATTATGAGTTTATTTAGAACAGGAAAATGGGTCTTATTTCGTGACCTCTAATGTAACGAATCAGAAAACCATTTTTGATTTTGTATCGACTTGTTTAATTCTAAGTTATTGAAAGAAATTCTCGACAAGAGGTAAACAATCACTAAAAAAACTTGGGATTCTTAAGAAACTTGTTAATGTGAAGAGAAATTGTTTTGCATTATTTAATATTTTTGATGAAAATATTTGATGTTATTCAATGAAAGTCCATTTCTTAATTAACTAAATTTTATTGTGATATCATCCTTAATAAGATTTTCTAACAAATTAAATGAAAATCGGATGTGGCTAAAGGAGCTTACTTTTTTCGGCTGTGTAAGTACTTTTGACCATTCATTTTCCCATACATTTTACACGTGGCTCACCTCGCGGATTTCAGTAAAAACTATCTTGACTTTTGACTGATTTTTAAATCAAATAGAAAATGTGCAAAAAGTCAGTTAAAATACTCTAATAATCACATAAAATTGGTGTTAAATAAGAATAGGACTTATCCTGTGTATTTGTGAAAGTTTTCGAGAGCTATTTCTTCTGTTATTTTATTAAAATTCTCTTGGAAACAGGTGGCCAAAAGTGCTTACACACAATGCCCAAAAGTGTTTACAAAGTGTTCAAAAGTACTGAAACATGCATAGTTGCATTAAATGAATTTTTCACTAAAATATCCAAAAAAATTTGGGAATTCTCTAGGATTATTAGGAAGAACCGGCTTTAAGGTATCTTTGTACAAAATTTCATTTTATTTAAATAAAAATTATAAAAATTACAAGCACATGAAACCTTTAAGTGGCCAAAATATCTTACTCCACCCTACAGAGCATTTTTAAACCTTTGTTCGATAATTTACTTCAGATTCTCATTATAGGATATTATTCAGTTCATTTCCTTTTATTCAGTTTTTTTTTTTGTATTCAGTTTAAGTCTAGATTTGTAATGCCCTAGACACACTTATGGCTTAAGCACATAATTATAATCAAAATAACGATTTGACTAAAGGCGTCTACACATTAGGAGCAATTTTCGTCAAAAATTGCGTTTTTGACAGAAATATGACGTTTCCCCCTACAACGCTGCAGGGAGTTTCCTTCAAAAAAGCAATTTTTTACAAAAATAGCTCCCAATGTGTAGAGGTCATAAATTACCAACAGTTTCCCACTAACTAAGCTGTTTCTTGGCTTAAGCCGAGAGACGGATTAGTCAGAAACTGATGAAAATGTAATTTGATCATTATTTTAATTATAATTACGTTAAGCCGTCTCTCGGCTTAAGTCTCAAGTAAATCTAGGGCATAGCGGTAAGAATAACAAAATTTTTAATTTAAACGTATACTTCGGGGGAGATAGATTTTACATATCTCAGAGATGGATTATTTTGTGTTTTTTTATAGAGTAAAAAAATCTTTAGCATTATATTGTTAAGAATACTCTTTTAACTGTAAATATAAAATTGAGTAAAATAAAACAAAATAAAATTGTTATGTTAGCAAAATAAAAAAAAATCTTGAGCCATATTTCACTGCATTATAATTTTTTTTAAGAAAATATTAAAAACAATAAATATACGGCATTTATTTGATTTTAAAGAAATTACGTAATCGACTTACGAGTTTTGGCGAGCGATTGGGACTTCTTGCGGTAATTTTGTGTGAAAACACGCGGTGAAGATGCAATTGATATTGCACTGGGTGATTGGCAGTCTTCAGGTTTAAATTGAGGCAGGGTTTGGAATTTCTTTTCAAAATCAACTTGTTTTAGAACACTGTAAAATAAGAAAAGAAGAAAAAAACAACTATTGTTAAACAAAGTCCAATAAGCAAAATTTTACACTATTACTCACTTGTCCATATCATCACTTTTGATCTTTTTGAAGAACGATTTCTTCTGCTGCGGTGACATTTGCCCATGAACATCATCGATGGACGCTGATGTTGGTGTCGGAAGGGACGATGGTAAATTGGTTGTTAAATTATTATTTAGCGTTGTAATCGGCGCCATGCCGATGGATGTTGGTGTTTGAGGTTCACTGGCATTTTGTGAATTTGGATTTCCATTTGATGCTGAAGCAAAATAGAAAAAAAAGTTTTAAGATTTTCGGTTTTTGGAAAAGGACAGATCTTTGGAGAGACTTGTAACTCACTCATGTTTTGTCTTCTCTGTAGTGGTGCCTTTCCCAGCTGAGCTGGTGTAGGGGCCAATATGAATGTTTTCTTTTCCGGTGGTTCAAAATTATCAAACATCTTGTCTTTATCCTCATTTGTTATCTCACCCACATCCATTGATTCGGCTGAGCTTGATTTTGGTGTGGCTGGAAGATTTTTAATCCCCGGTGATTCGGGAGGTTGCTCTTGTTTTACTAAAAATCAAACAAGAATATCGTTTCTTTTATCGTGTCAAAGTAATACAAAAAATTATAATAATAAATAAAAATATAGTAATGCTAAAGCATGATAAATCCATCGTGTTTTCCTGGGTCAAAATCCAGAGATTGAGCACCAAAAACTTGCTGTTTGATCATTATTTCCATATAGGTACCCACGTGCGAAATTTTTGCATAACCTCTACAGAAACTTGTGACAAGTATGATTAACTTTTTCACGTCATTAGGGTCATGCATGACCCGGAGAAATTTTTTTTGACTATTTACATTAACTGAAATCTATCTGTTTGTGCACGACATCATAATAGAAGGATGTAAGATTCTTGGCTAATTTTCTCAAGACTCCAAATATTCAGGAAAAGAAAATTATTTGAGATCAAAAATCACTAATTTCGAACTTTGTGAAATGACTTTTCTTTTTCAATGTTTTTTATATTAATTTATTATCTTCAGCAAAAAATTCTTTAGAAACACAAAATAGAATATCCAAAGATTGTATATTGCATATTTTGATATAATAAACTACTCTCAATTTTCCAGAAAAGCGCGTAGAATTTTCCGGGTCATATATGACCCTATTGTCGGCAAGGGAAAAGTTTATGAAAGTGTTTTCGTGCCAACAATGTTGTTGGGACAGTTGGGACATTGTTTTTCTTTGTGAAATCAAGAAGGAAATTATCTTGCTTCTGGACATTTTATCTTATATCTGATGAATTAAAACATATATTGCAATATTTTAGAGTATTCTGCAATAGGAGAAAAAGGGAGAAGAAGCTATTAGTCTTCAGAGGGCAAGATCTGTATGAATTCATATAGATACTATAGGGATGCTGGTCCACTGAAGAAATGGTCGTCATAGTCCAAGTAGTTTAGAAATTAAAGTCAGCGTTCCCTGCTACCCGATGTTCGGTGGTGTTCGAGTGTCCCCTACAATGTAACTCTTTAAGACCTTTCCACATTGTGAGAAATTTCCGTCAAATTATAACCTTTTCTTGTATATTGATTATCATATGGACAGAAATCGCGTCAAAATACCTTGTTTTGACAAAAAAAAAGAAAAATTATGGATCTTGCACGTTTTGAAAAATATTTGTCAAAATGCACAGTTTTGATGAATTTGATGTGGTTTTGGTCAAAATTGAGTATTTTTAGTTGAATTGCTTGTACACTGCAAGTGTACGTAAATCGTATAAAAATCGGCGAAATACTCCATTTGACAAAAATTTTTCGAACTTATAAAGATTTCTACACATTATTGTGAGAAATTTTTGTTAAAATTGAACTTGATTGAATTCGATGGTGAAAAGGTACACTTTTAATCTTTCTGAGAAATTAGCAAATTAAAATTTGTGAATATGGATGGATTTTCGCTGTATTTGGAGCAAAATTAACTAAATAATGAAACTGTGGTATAGAAAATACATAAATATATTAATTTAGTACTGCATTTATCGTGAAAACAATGACGTTTCCATTTGGAGCAGGTTTTGAAATAGCTTAATTTACCCTATCTATCAAAATTCAGTATTTTGAAGTAGATCTTTCCACATTCACAGATTTACGTAAATCGCGTGAAAATGCAACAAAATGCTTTATTTTGACGGACATTTCTTGAGTTTATAACAGTTTCCAGAAATAGTGAGAAAATTTTGTCAAAATAGACCATTTTGATGCATTTTGACGAAATTTATGTCCACTTCCAAATGTAAGTGATTTCCTTCAAAATATTCAAAATTGAGGAAAATCTTTCAAAGTGTGAGACCAGGGGTGACATGATAACTTATTTTCGATGCACTGAGAGAATTCCGAAAAAGTTAAAATAACATTCCGGAAATGTTAATTTTACCCTGCATTATTGATCCAAAATCGGTGTAAATATTACCCTTTTTAGGTGTATTAGGGGTTAAAATTACCATTTTTCATGTTAATTTTACCCTTAAAAAGGTGTAAAATTAACATTAAAAAATGTTGATATATTTTTTCACCTAAAAAGTGTTAAAGTTACGAGGAAAAAAAGTTAATCGCATCCTCTTTTTTTCTCAGTGTAGTATCGACTGTCGATTCTGAAAATTTTTTAACGATAGTTGTACTTTTTTTTTAGCTAATATAGATATTTATTAATAGTCATATTCTTTTTGGAATGTCACATTAAATGGTCCAACAATGCGTAAAATGTCTGTATTCCCTTAATATAACAAATATAGATTTATCGATAGGGGAGACTGGGGCAAAAAGTCACAAAACGGATATTTTATTTTTTTACAAGCTACTCGAGCGCTTCAAAAATTTCTAATTAGCGCAGTTCTATAGGAAATTTACCGCTCTACAACTTTGTAAAAGTAATTTTCCTCTATTTTGTAAGGAAATACGTTTATCGAGTCAATTTCTAAAAGGTAATTTTGTGACTATTCTTAAAAATACTGGGGCAAATAGTACCAGACATTGGGTATTATCATATTTGATTCGCTTCATTACGGGCTTCCGTTTAGCTATTTTAGAAAAAAAAAACACACACAAAAGACTGCAAATCGTTTGACCAATGCAAACAACAAGCGGCGAGGCATGATAATGATGTTTCTTTTCGCCGTGAGACATCAGAAATTGCTTCGTTTTTTTGTTACATTTTGTTCTATACCTTTTGTTACTTTTTACCCCAAGTGGCCATTTTTAATAAAAGGATTTCTGGAGAAAATCTAAAATAGATAGTGGATTCGTATTCAAAAAATCCAAATTATTTGGAAAATATTCACCAGTGCATCAATTTTGGAAAATAAGTAGGTAATAATTGTTATCTTCTGCAAGGAAAATATTTCAAAAATAGGGCTAAAAATTTCGATGTGTTTTTATTTTATAAATTCCTTATTCGAATTATAAGAAACTTACGACATTGAAGAAGGTTTATGGAGGCTCTCTATAGAAAAAAATTTGAGCCGCTATCTTTTATACCTTGGAAGATATTGAATTTTGAATTTTTCGATTTGTGACTTTTTGCCCCAATCTCTCCTACTGTCGATTCGATGGTATCGAAAAGTTACCATTGCACCCCAGGTAAAATTTTAAATGGAGAAATAAAAACAATGTTGCGCATGGTTCTGGAAAAAAAAACGAATGCAATATGTCAAATTTTTCAAACTTACTTTTTAGAAGACTCTGTGTTGAATAATTTGGTGCAGATATCAAAAGATTTGGCATTTGTCCCTGAATAACATACTGAACTGTCGGACCTGATCCTGCTGTTGTTTTAGCCGGATTGGCAATAGTTTGAGCTTGGGTATTTGTGGTTGCAGCATTACTAGTATAAATTCTCGGTCGTTTGTGCATCATATATTGATTATCCTCTGCCACGGGAACAAATGCAATCTGCAACAGAAAGTAATTCAATGCATTTCTTATCACAGATACATGTCCACTACTATCATTTGGTGTCACAAAATACAACTTAATCGGAACCTACCTGTTGATTGCCACTCAATGCCAACATAATAGGCTTCTGACTAACAACTGGTGGTGGATTTGATGATGAAGCTGATGTCGATACTGTTGCAATTGTACTTGGATTTATCATGAGAATCTGCTGTGATGGGATTGGTGGTTTTTTGTTGTTGCTATCACTACCACCAACATTACCCCTGTTGGCATCTTTAGCACCACAAACATCACCTGCTGTAGCCAAATTTGTATTTGCAATCAATTCTGAAAATGATGCAGGTGTCAGTACAACATATCCCGCCTGTCCCCCTTTATTCACCGCACACATTTCTGTCTGATGATTGTTATTGTTATGCTCAATTACAATTGTCTCATAAACAATCGAATCGTCCGTTACATGTTTCGTTGATGATGAATTAGTGGTATTAGTAGGAGTGTTAGTAATGCAGGAAGTAGTAGAAGTAGAGATAGTAGAAGTGATGATTTGATGATCAACATGATGGTGATGATTTTGGTTAGTGAAACTTATCGCCACCAATTTACCTTTGTTGTTCACATTATTGTTATTGTACACACCATCACCAGCACTTGCATCCATCGGTGACTGAGGCCCCCCGAGCCGATGATCGCCTTGTGTTGAGGCTGCCATGGCAGCAGCATAGGCCTTCTTCTGATACTCCACACTTTGTCTCTGCTGTTCCTGCTGCGTTGCCTGCAACTGCATTTGATCGTGTGGATTGGGAGTGAATGTGAATATTGCCGAATTTTTGCCTGTATTGCATGATTCCATCACATTTTCCATCTTAACTGCCGACTGCATTTGTGGATTGTACATTTCAGCATTTGGCTGATCCATTGTCCGTGGAATCTTGGTACTTTTAGGACTTGCTGGCATTGTCCTAAATGCACCACCTAAACAACAAATTTTTGCTATTGCTAACTCAATTTCACAAAGATAACCACTAAAATTCAGGGTTAAATCAAAAATCTTAAACTCATTAAACCTTTAGCTAAGACACACACCAGATAATCATAAAAAAAATCAGTTAATTTATTTCCCTAGACTCCTGCTAGTGTCTCCTCTTCACATATTTTAATAAAGAAAAAACATATCAATAGAGAAAATAAAATACTTTGTAATATAGAATAAATATAAAAAATGTCTAACTTTAATGGTGTGTGTCTCAGCTCATAGCAAGAATTTTAGCAGTTTTAATACTTATAAAATGTAATACAGTGGGACCTCGATAGAGTCAACTAATTATTTCCAGGCCTGTTGACTACATTGGATTCAGTGCCTCTATCGGAGTCGGAAAAAATCAATTAAAATGTCAAATTTTGATATAAAGGGGCAGGAGCATGACATTTCTTGTTCCCCATATGTTTCTAGCGCGCCGAAAAAGACTTTGGGTTTATTAACTGTTTTCTATCAATGTAGAATGAATTAGCAAAAAATATGAATGCAAAATAAAAGCCAACATAATATTGAAAAGGCAACCGAAAACCCCAAATTGGCAACCTACGTAGTTTTGGAGATATCTCGTGAAATGTGTACGAAAACAGGGAAAAATTTACACTAAAATCGGTCGCATTTTTCAAAGCTAATGTTACCCCCCCCCCCTCCTGTAAAGGGGTATTATTTTACATGCCCGATAAATCCTCTGAACAGATGAAGTTCGTACAACTGACACCAGGGGCGCTGTAGTCTCAAATATGTCAGAAAACATGGAAAAATCGAACTTTTTAGCAACTTTGATCAAAAATATTTCGAAAACTAGGACTGTCCCTAACAATCTGTTTTGTGGGTTTGATAGAGAATTTAATCAGCTACATTTTCGTCCATGTACAACTTTTCTCTCAGATTGTTTTTTAACCTCGATATTGAGGTTCAAACGAAAAATGAGCATTCAGCCAACTAAATAAAACCTTCACAATTTTGAGTGTTATTGTTTTTTTTTCTTCGCAATTAGGCAGTACAAGCTTTTATTATACACAGTAAAAAATCGTGTAAAAAAAATAACGTGTAATTTCCAAATTACCACTAAAAATATTGTAAATTTTAATTTTTACCACTATTAAAATGGTAAATTTTGTGTAAAAAATAATTTGTGTAAAAATTTTCAGCGTGTAATTTAAAAATGTAATTTTACCATTATTCAAGTGGAACTGTGTCACTAAAAAATTGGTAAAAATTCCACTGCGTGTAAAATTTGGTGCGTGTAATCGAAAACGTGTAAATTCGCCATTACAGTTTGACAGCTGCAGAAGCATCCACCTCGGTGAGTATTTTCCTTTGTTTTCCGACTTTTCACGCCCTAATTTTGTTTAAAAAGGACCAAATCCCTTAAGTAAAAAGTAAAATGCGTCTACTCAGTGCGGGTTTTCAAGTGTTTTTGCGAAAAATAGTGAAAAAATCCCAGTGTGAAATGCCTGGTTGCGGGGCATTATTTTACTCATAAATTTTCTGTCTAAAAGGGCAGTTTTTGGCCACTGGTGGTCCCCAAAGTAGCCCCCAGAGTGATCATCAACCCTATAGTGAGATCCTTTCAAAAACCGGTGCAAAAATCTGCAACTTTTTTAACAGGTTTTGAACGTGTTCCAAACTTGTCAAAATTCCACGTATTATTCCCGGAAAAGACGATTTCTCTCAGTGTTCTGTCCTGTAGTGCGCTTCTGTGATCTTAGTGAGTTCAAAATTCATCCCTCAGTGATCCCCGCATGTTCAACTGATTTATTATTAAGCTCATTTTTGCATTATGGAATTTTTCCAGTCGCATTTCTGCCATTCCGGGAATAATTTCTGTGATTAACACGGGTTCACGTCATTCCCATTTTGATACAATTTGGTTTATTTTCTATTCACAGAAGAAAAGTTTACGGGGATGGACAACAAGACGGGATAAAAGTCAAGAGGCTGAGTGAATGACTGGAAGACGGAATTCAGCAATTTGTAAGGACGTGAAGGAGGAATAGCTGGTAGAGCAGTGATCAGAGAAGGAAGATAGCAGAGCGCTTAAGGTTTCAGCTTTTCTCTTATTTTCTTCTAAGTATGTTCATGATCGTGTTCCCGGAAAAGCAAATTTTCAATTTCAATCCCTCATAAAAATTGTCTCCTTTTACAGATTCACTAATCATCATCAATATCATCAACAAAATAAAATCATCCCCAGTACTCGGCTTGGGACATCACCTATTGGAAATGGAAAAAATGAAGGAGCGAGAAAATAAAAAATTCTATTTTGTGAGCATTTGACAGGGAAATAAAATTACACGTTTGAAATTACAAGTTTTTGTATTTTACACGCATCACTTTACACAGAATTCCATATCACATTCTGCATATTACACGCAAAAAAGTACACGCAAGAGATTACACGCGGGAAATTACACGTTTCAAAAATTACACGTTTGTCAAAATTACCATTAAAATAGTGATGCAAAAAATTACCCACTATTTTAGTTGTAATATTTTTTTACTGTGTATTATTTAATACTTAAATATCGATATTATGGTGATTTTTATATGACATTTTAAATTTTTAAATATTATTTTATTACTTGGCAACTTGTATAAAACTTTAACGTATGTGATATACGTATATAAATCTAAATCTAAATCTAAATATACATAAAGTAACAATTACAAGTTCAAAAACTAGTTTTAGATTTATTTCGACGAAAATCACGTAATTATGAGGTTAAAATTGTAGGATTGTAGATAAATGTAGGAATTTTTTTTAAAGAATTATAAAAAGAAATGAATTTAGAAAAAGAATTTTTTGCAAAGTTTTCCATATGTAACTGGTATGTAAAAAGTAAAATAGATACTTATTGATTCTAAAACGTAAATTTAACAAGAAATATTCTTTAAAATATTTAAAATTTTGCAATATGCAGTTAATATGCCTTTTTTGTAATAGTCTTTTGAGATTGAAATAACACTGAAATCTTACTGAAGATATTGTTTATTACCTTGTATTATATCTAAACACATTTTATAATGCAATAAGTATTAATAAAGTCCTACAATTGTAAGAAAAGTGAAAATAATACTATGGGTTATCTAAACTTGAAAAGAAAAAGTCAAAATGTGCGAAATATTTAAGTTTTTCTTTAGTTGGCTGAGTGCTCGTTTTTCGTTTGAACCTCAATATCGAGGTTAAAAAACAATCTGAGAGAAAAGTTGTACTGTAAAGTTGTAGCTGATTAAATTCTCTATTAAATCCACAAAACAGATTGTTAGGGACAGTCCTAGTTTTCAAGATATTTTTGATCTAAGTTGCTAAAAAGTTCGATTTTTCCATGTTTTCTGACATATTTGAGACTACAGCGCCCCTGGTGTCAGTTTCACGAACTCCATCTCTTCAGAGGATTTATCGGGCATGTAAAGGAGAGCAAATTATTCCATAGTGAGAAATAAAGCGGTTAATCAGAATCGGAGATATAGGAACCGAAGTATCAAAAAACGGCAAAAACGGTTTTGCTTAGATTCCAGGCGCAAAATCCAAATGAAATCAAAATGATAAGTATCTTCGTAAATCATTTGACCCTAGTAATGGAAAAAGTAGCATGAGAACCCAGGGACAAAAAAAAAGTTCAAAATTGTTGCACAGTATAATAATGGAAAAGTTCACTCTATTGGAGTTCGTAGAGTAAAAAAATAGCTGTTGACTCTATTGGAGATTGACTCTATCGGGGGTTGACTCTATCGAGGTCCCACTGTACATAAATTTAATTATTGTGAAATGTGCTAAAACTTGTATCAAAAGGTCAGGAATATTAAATAAATTATTGATTGGGATACCTACTGAAATATTTAATGAATTATATATTAAATCTTAACTAGTTTGAGTGGAATTTCTCCACTTACGATGAAAATAATATTGAAGAAGCTTTGTATTGAAAAAGTAATACTTTACTTCGACAATTCGTCTACTAGATCAGCAACTGACATAACTTACTCGTCACCTAGATCAAAAATTCTTGTATAGTCTGTTAGTGTTGATGAAGAATATCATACACTCTGGCGGAAAGCTTCTGAATTTTTTTTTTAGAACTACAATTTTGTACTAAATGATTGTCAATTTTGTTCACGACAAAAAAAAATTATCTATTATAAGGGCCCGCGGTGAGATGCTATTAAATACGTATTCTAACGGTTTTAACGGTTATTGAATTTAAATTCTATTCAATAAACCATATTTCAAATACCATTTATTTATATAGTGTAGCATTCCAAGAAAATAATTTGTCACTCAGACTACAAACCAAGAGAGAGAATTAAGGAAAATATTATCAAAATCGACGCAAAGTGGAACCTTCAGTGTGTAACTTCATGCAAAAATTTTGCATAACTCTCCGTAAAGCAAAGACGAATATGTATTTTTATTTCCCTCTGTCAGACAAGATTTTCGTCATTGAAGGACTAAGGAGCGACTGAAAATCTTTTCCCGACATCAATTCGGATATCAAATGCACAGAAATAAATTACTCAAAATCGTTTAACAATAATTTGGATTACATATTTTCGAATTATTAATTATTTTTAAATATTTTTCGACAAAATAGTTTTACCTAAAATATAATATTTTAATGTTTAAAAAAATAACAATAAATGTATGAGAAAATTTTTCGGATACCTCAAAGTTGCTCTTCAAAGTTCTTGAAGGGTTGTATTTCATGCTGTACTAAAACATTGTACTAAACCAAGGGGTAACTCATTTCCATTTTTTCTGACAAGGGTTTCTCTGGTTTCTCGGGTTTCGCGATGCAATTTTTGGGTTTTTCGGGTTTCGCGATGCAATTCTTGGATTTCTCGGGTTTCGCTATACAATTTTTGGGTTTCACGGGTTTCGCGATGCAGAAATTGGGTTTCTCGGGTTTCGCGATGCAATTTTTGGGTTTCTCGGGTTTCGCGATGCAGAAATTGGGTTTCTCGGGTTTCGCGATGCAAAGAGTGGGTTTCTCGGGTTTTGCGATGCAAAATGTGTGTTTCTCGGGTTTCACAAAGCGTTTCTCGGACAAGTGACGAGGGTTTCTCAATATGAGTTACCCCTTGTACTAAACCTTTTTTTGGATTATGCTTTATAGGTACAGAAACTGTGAGACTTCTTCTTAAAGAAGCTGTTAGCGTTTTAATTTGTCTTATTTTTTTTATTTCACAAGAAAATAATAAATTTCTCGTTGATATTAATTTAGTACACATATGTACTAAATTTTGAAGATGTTTTAATTATTTTTCAATGTAATAGCTTCTTTGCGAATGTTTTTTTTAAATTAATTTCAATAAAAGTTCAATAAAAGAAAAAATATATTTACCTGTTGGATGAAAAGTAGATACTCCGGATGGATTTTTTGGACCATGGTAAGTTGAAATAGGTATTTGGTAATTGTACATGACACTTTCCATTTGAGATGCTGGTTTAATTGGTTTTGGCTTGCAGCGTATCTCAATATTTGGATGTGAATCACCAGAAATTGCTGTATTTGAATTTGACACACTATTTGCACTATTTGGACCAATTTGTGCTGCTGCTGTTGCCTCATCGTTTGTTTCGTTCATCTAAAAAGACAGAGAGAACCGAAAAATTGCAATCACATTTGTTGGATATTTATGACAATGTAAAAAATCGTTGGTAAGTTTTTAAAAACCTTCTTGTTTTTGTGTGATTCTTCCGAGTCATCACAATTCGGTTCTTCAACATCTGAATCCGTTACCTTTTCTGCGCACTGCAAATCAATGTCAGCATTGTTATCTGTTGCACTTGTTTCCTCAGCTATCACCATCTGAAATAGAAAATATTTAATAGAGAGACATGTATGAAATGCAATCTCCGTGAAAGATATTGGTCAGATTCAAGAGTAAACAGCTCAATTACTTGATCATCATCAGACATTGCCTCCTCTTTGTGCTCCATCACTGTGGAGTGTGGCATTTGTCCTCCCCCATCACCAACAGATTGCACTTGATTGGTACTCATATCAGATCCCCCCGGACCACCCTCTTCCTCTTTCTTAACTGTCACTGTCGCATCAACATCCTCCATGGCATTAAAAGCTGAAATAGTCAGCGGGATAATATCATTTGCTTGCATTGTCGATTCCACTCCAGGTGTCTTGGGGCTCTTTTCATCCAATGAATCTGCCCCATCGATCGAATCTGTCCTCCCACGCCCATCCTTGGTGGAACTCGATGACTTTCTTCTGTCCTTGGAACACCACTTCCATTCTGGGTGAGCCTGAAAGAGAAATTTTCATTCACACTTCCCATATTTTTTTTTACAACACCCACAACAATATTTCCTCTTATAATATCACACATAAGTAATAAAACACTCATTATTACTTAATCTCCACCTACAACTCTCTTTTTATTTGCTCACATCATCGAGATAAGACATTGTTAGATTATATATTATGAATGGAGAATACTCTTACATTCACTTGTCACTTTCCACCATTCATAGTCTACTTAGTTCCATTCTATTTTACTATTTCATTATCACAAATCAATGTGTCAAGTTCTACCTCTGAAATTCGCACTAACTCTATAGCTACTCTTATCCCTAAATTATTGTAAGGTAACTACATTATTTACATATTCTGAATGATTTTTATTTTAATTTCCTCATTTTTTTTCATTTAACTTCCAGTTTGTATGAAAAGTTCGCTTGTAAATGGTAAAACCGCAAAATTAAAATAGATTATTTATTATCGTTCTTCGTATGAATCTATAGAGTGGAGTAACCCCTTATCGCAATGTTTAGGAAAAACGGGAATTAATTTTATTATAACTTTTGAACCCTTTTTTTACAAAATAACTCAAATTGGACACAAAGTTACTTAGATGTATTGGCTGCAGATTCGTGAAAACAATAGTCCTCCAATTTAACACTGGACTACTTAAAAACTGATTTTTATTAACAATGCAAAAATAACCACTTCGTCGCCACTTTTTACCACTTTTTGCCAGTTCTATAACCACTTCTCGCCACCCACTTGGAAAGTTTAAAATTCAATTATTTTGGGCAATATTATGCAAAGAATACATTCAGTATTTCTCTTTTCTCATGATCACCCTATTATTACTCACTTTAAATGATTTTTCTTCGCTTTTATTTGAGAAATCAAACAATTGGACTATTGCATAAAGTAAACAATCCAGATTTGAGAATCTACTGTTGTAGATTACTTAAGTTTGAAATTATACATGAATTGTAGCCAGCTTCAAGGCAAAAGACGATTCTTATAAATAGCGCGCCATTGCTAGAGGCCCAGCAAAACTTCGATCTGCAATTCTGCACTTTTGAAATTTTAACGTTTCTTGTCATTCAATCGGATACTTCGTGTGGTTTCGGGATAGTCGTGCGACTTCGTGAGCATCGCGAATTTCTTTCGTGTTTTCTAACCATTTCCTTCCCCTTCGTATTTTCTATTATGGCTGATTTAATAATATTTTATTATAACATTATAATAATATTGTATTATAACATTATAATAATATTGTAAAAAAGAGAGTTTTCACGTAAAATTGTTGAATAAAAATTGAATTTTACATAAATTGAAATACATATTTTTATGTAGTTAAAATAATGTTTAGAAACATTAGAAAGGGTAGAAGAAATGTAGAAATCATCTAAATACTCTAAAGAAATTCTGCAGATAATTTTAAAATTTTCTATAGAAATTCTGCAGAAAATTCTGCAGAATTTTCATACAACGATCAGATCCACCTTAGAACAAAATTCTGCAGAAATTCTGCTGATTTTTCGGCAGTTAGTAATTCAAATCTGACGAATTTCTGCAGAATTCTGCAGAATTTGCCGGGTGGGGGTTTCCTCTTTTGCCGCCCAGGCTACGACAAATAAAGAAGTGCCACCTATAAAAGCCAGTCTTTTACATCTACGAAGTGAAGTTAGCGTCGCCTTTTAAAAAAAGAGATGGAAACAGGTGGTAAAATCATTCCAAAATATTACCACTTTTCGCCATGCCGCCTTTTCATATAAATATAATATAAAATGAAATATTAATTTAACTAAATACAAATTTTATCTATTCCACAAGTGTAATTAAATATTTAATAGACAAATTATTTATCCAAAAAGGTACATTTTGCTTGATGAAAATTTGATTACACGTAGTATATTGGGTAAGAAATATTGGATTCGATGCACTTGCTTAAAATATTGCTCTAAAAATGCTCAAAATCGTAAATTCAAAACGAATAATTACTATTTTTCGACTCTAAACATAGCAGTAGTAAAAATACAAGTAACTTTGCGGCTCATTTATTTCATAAATCGCGAAAAATAGCGATTTCAATATAAGTGGCGAAAAGTGATGCACTTTCGAGAAGTGGTGATTCCACCCTACCAAGTTTTATTTACACCTGACAGTATTTTCCTATTTTGAAAGCTAATTCAAGTTGATGAGCATTTATATTTATAAAAATAAAAAGGGGTGGTAAAGCATCCCAGGCCTTGCGAAGTGCTCAAACTGGTGACTTAGATGCTACTCTTCAGAAGTACTTTCGCATCATTTACTGTTTGCCGGTTCACAATCGTTTTGAACCGATTTATAAATTACTTTTTGGTTATGAATCGGTAATGAGCGTATCATAACCGATTGAAATCGGATCTGGCTTGCCAGGAATTCCAAGGCCTTCCCAACGAGCCTAAAAATGACCCCCCATTCGGTAGAAAAATACACTCTCTAGTCCTTTTAACTTTTGAACTTAACTTAACTTAACTTAAAACATTTTAATAAAATTGACTATCTTGAAAAAGAAAATAAAGATTAATTTTTGGGTATCATTGAAAGTTTAAGATCAAACAAAAAAAATCTTAGCTACATTTATTTTTAGCAAAGATTGTTCGTAACATGATCACTTGAAGAGTATTTTTCGTTCTCTTACAAACATTTGTTAGCAAATACTCAGAAAAATGTTTGTAAAATTTTGTCATTTGTTCGTAAACTTTTGCCAGACAAGCAAACATGTAGGGTAAATTAAGCTAATTCAAAACCTGCTCCAAATGGAAATTTTTCGCTACTCCAAATAAAAACGTCATTGTTTTCATGATAAATACAGTACTAAATTAATATATTTATAAATTTTCTATACCACAGTTTCATTATTTAGTTAATTTTGCTCCAAATAAAGCGAGCATATTCACAAATTTTAATTTGTTAATTTCTCAGAAAAATTAAAAGTGTACCTTTTCACCATTGAATTTTTCATCGATCGACCATGTTTTCCAATGAAAAACACAATAAAGTGACTGTTGTTTATTCGTTTTGTTTAACATTTATGTCATATTTCTGGCTAATTTTAGTTAAATTAAGTGCTAATCTTTATTGTTAACGGTACGTGAAGTTTTCAAATGAAATAATTACTTATTTCGTGAACAAAAAGGGTTTTTCCGAAGTGTCTGCAAATGCTTCAATAGGAAACCCCGGAAATATGATTTTTTTGGAGAGATTTTCTTATTGTTTGAGATGGGAAAGGAGAAAAGATCAGGAATAAGAACAAATCCTGCACTCAAGAGCAACTCAACAAGGTTTTGGAAGCCTTTTGTCGCTGTTTTTGTTACACTGTTTGTCTCCAATTAGAAACTTTCCCTTGTCTCCATTTGGATTAATTTGTTTCCAATGGAGGCATTTTACGCTCGCGTATTTTTCTTGTATTTAAGAAGTTTTCAAATTATATCTAAAGAATTTTCACTAAACAGTCACATTCTAGAAGAGTCAAGGAGCAAATTTATGTAATTCTCTCCAGAAAAAATATGAACTTAATGTGTTGAATCTTCAGTCAAAATTAAAGCGTCTGGAAATGGTTTTGAATTAAGACCTTTACCCTACGAACAAATGTTTGTATAAGAACAAAAAATACTCAAGTGATCATGTTACGAACAATTTTTATGGAAAAAAGTATGAACTTTTGCAAACTTTTTGGTGAGTTATACGATTCACGAGCATGACATAAGTCCCCATAAGTCATAAATTTTTATGAATTATTTCATAAAAATTTACGGAGTATTTTAAAAAACACTTTTTTTCTGTGAGAATCTAATTTTAAATTTTTAAATTTCTTTGCTGTTTCCGAAGGATAAAAGAAAAAAGTCCACGAAAAAGTGTTATTTTTTCTCTTTTTTTATTTTTTCTCCTTTTTCGTAGTCTTCTTTTCTTCTTTTCCCATCTGAAATATCATGGAAATTTCAAAATTCTAAACTTCCTTATCTGTAATATTAAAAACATTATTCATATATATATATTTTTAATTCTTATACAATTATTTTTAAAACGATCTTTAAAGGTCTGTGATGTGAGCAAATAATAATAAAGGAGAATTCATATTTAATTACTTAGGATTTGTGAGAAAAAAATTAGGTAGGGTAAAGTGTATAATTTGGAATTAGTGTTACAAGTTGGACAATTTGCCGGTATAAGTTGGACATGGCTTTTACCTTGATAAATACAGTACAAAATTTGTTTTTAAGCACAAGGAACCAAATTATAAAACTAAAGCATTAAAAATATACAAATAAAAATGAAGTACTAAATTTATCAAGACAGAAAGCCCTGTCCAAATTGTACCATTGTCCAACTTGTACCACTTTACCCTACAGAAATCGAATTTAAGGCCAAAAATATCAAAAGACAAAAAGATAAGAAAAAGAAAACTTACTTTGAAATGTGCTTCTTTGACTTCAGTGGCCAAATCGTGGTACTTTCCCTTTTCATCCGGTCCCAGGGCATACCACCATTCGCCAAGAATTTTGCTGACGGTACGATTGTCCTGATTGGGATGTTTCTGATGTACTAGAGCACGATGTCTTTTGGAGAAGATCATGAAGGCATTCATAGGACGCCGAATTTTGGTGCCCTCCTTCTTTGCCTGTGGACTCTGTGGGTCCTTTGTACTCGCCTCAATGGCACTGCATGACTGTGTCCTCCGTGTCTTTGTGGGATTTGCCTCGAGTTGACCAATTTTCGGTAGGATTGTTGTATGGGACACAGCCACATTTCCCACCACAAATTGACTCTTTGTGCCCTTCTCCCCATCGGACGGCGGATCATTGTCAGCATGATTGCCAAAAGGGCCATGACTGGTTAGGAAATTGCAGGGGATATTACTCCCATTGGCCATACTCGAGGGTGGGTGAAAATTCTCATTTGTCGATGGTCCTGAACCTCCTGAATTTGAGGGTTCCGGAGCTGGAGTCTCAAAAACATCATCATCCCCTTGGTCCTCTGAAAGGGGGGAAAATTTGGAGCATTGACAAAGGGGCAATAGAACAGAGGTATGTGGGGCAAAATGTGACAAAACAATCTCATAGAAGACTTGAGAGAGTTCTAATCAGAACTTTCTTGAAAGAAATTCACCGATTTTACAACAATTGCCGAAACCCATTTCCTGCATCTGAAAAGGAAGCTTTTGGAAGCCAGACTTTATAGAAGTTCTCAGACTTGTTCGGGATTCCAACGCTGAGAGAAATCCGAAAAAGTTAAAATAACATTCCGGAAATGTTAATTTTACCCTGAAATATTGATCTGAAATCGGTGTAAATATTATGCTTTTTAGGTGTATTAGGGTTAAAGTTACCCTTTTCATGTTAATTTTACACTTAAAAAGGTGTAAAATTAACATTAAAAAATGTTGATAGGGGAAGGTTTTGAAGGTTTGTATTAAAAAAAGGAGTCTAAGATTTAAGATTTTTTACTGAATGCCACACACACCAAATCAATTATATCACTATATCAAAAAAATCAATTACTTATTGGGTTCATAATTTTGCCTCACAAAATTCCTGGAAGTCCTTGGATTTTCCTCTACAGGAAAATGAAAATGTAGCTGCATTTTTTACGAATGTGCCCTGGTTAACTCAGCTTCGTACCACTTTTCCCCACCTCTGTAAGCCTCATTTTCCCCGAAAACATTACACCGGATACAAAAATTTGGGCATCACTATTTGGATGGAACTTTCATCTACTTGTTTTCACCATTTGTAGGAGGTATCACGCATTAAAAATCAATTTTAAGCTATTTTTCTAATCTAATGTTTTTTGACACTCGGAAAACCATTTTTTCCCTGCATTCTGACAGTCAGTTAAGTGCTTGGTTAGGTATGATTCTCTCATAATCACACCTAATGTAATCCACGAATTTTCTCTAACACCTCCAATTGGTCTTACAGAACATAGTTCGGACGTAACTGATTTCGAAAATGACCAGAAACCAATTTAAAGTGAAATGTGGGAAGTTTCACTTTAAAACAAGGAAAATTGAATGAGAAATACTCATAATACATCGAAGTGGCAATTAAAGAATCACATTTACCATAAGCAGTCTAGTTTCATCACTGCACAAATCAGAAAGTAGTAATCACACCTATTGTAATCCTTGTTTTTTCTCTAACGTTTCGAATCTTTCTTACAGAACATTATTTGAACATCAGTGATCCTTAGAATTATCAGTGATTAATTTAAAGTAAAATGTGAAAAATTCCGCTTGAAAACAAAGCAAATTGGATGAAAAATTCTCAATACGCACCGCATGGGCAATGAAAGAATCACATCTACCATAAGCAGATTCAGACTTAATGTTTAATTTGACAGAAGTGAAATAAAAACATCTGATGAAGTCTCATTTTGTTGGGGAAGTGCGTGTTTTCCTTCGAGATTTTAGTGAAAAGTGTTTAATTTCCTAATTTTCTTGTAAATTTATTCAGTGGAATCTCTGGTGAGTCAAATATCCCGAGCGGCATGCACAGTGTGACCCAAAACAGTGAGGAATTCTCAAATTCGGTGGTCAGTAATTTTGACAGATGTTTTTACGAAGCTGCAAAATTGAATTTTCCTGAGCTGCAAGGGTGGTAATTTTTATGAATTTTCCTCCACCAACAAAAACGACCCCCTTCAAGCAAAAGATTTTCACTGTAAATATTAACCCTAATAAACCCTCTAAAACTTGGAATAGTTGCTTTTTCGCGAAGACACTTGCTGTGTGCAAAAATGCATAAAATATTACACATCAGAATTACGATTTTAGGCCCATTTTTATTTTTGCCTTTTGGACCCAGGAAAAAAGGCCTAGGCTTCCAAGTTTGTCAAGAAATGTGAGATGTAGGACTAGCTTTTAGATTATATGGCCATGGATGAAATTCATTTAGTTACTTGGAAAAAAAATCAACTTTTACGAAGCTGCAACATTACGAAGGTGCAAAACCTTCCCCTATATTTTTACACCTAAAAAGTGTTAAAGTAACGAGGAAAGAAGTTAATCGCACCCCTTTTTTTCTCAGTGAAGGCCTTTCTAGCAAACTCAAAATTGACGCAATGAGTTAAGAAATACGCTTCATAGGGCTATTTTAGCGTTGACCTTGAAAAATCTTCATAAGGAATTATTGAAGGTCATTGTCTAAAAAATTATCACAGGGAGGTGGAAATTTCAAAGGGTCAAAAAGTCAAGGAATTATGTATTTTTTCTTTCTGTAAAAGCAATAAAAAAATCAAAGAGGTCTTACCTTCTCCATCATCATCTGCGGTGGGTTCCGTGGATTCTGGCGGCGGTGGCGACGGTGGCTTCGTGCCGGAATTGAATCCAGTAGCTCCCGGACGCACCTGCGGTGGATTAATAACGGGCAGGAGTGTGTGCCAGGGATAGATGGAGCTGGGATTAATGCCGTTTTTTGTCTGTGGCTTCTCAACTGACGGAATGGAGGACACCATATGTCCCGAATCCATAATCACCGGTTGCAGATGATATGCATGACTCGAGGCTGGTGATATGCGAATGACACTTGTTGCATGACCCACGGGCAGATTTGGCGGTGGTGCCGAAACCTGTTGCTGCATCGGCGGCTGCTGTTGCTGCTGCTGTTGCTGTTGATGATGGTGCACCTGAACTTGGGGTGCTGGAGGTGGCTGAGTTTGGGGAGGTGGTTGCTGAACTGGTGGCGGCAGCGTCTGAGGTGGCCTCACCAGTTCAGGCCGGATGACATGGGAGTGAGCCGGAAGATGGGCTACCGGACTGGGAGAGTCAGCCTTCCACTTGGAGGATTCCGACTGTGCAGCCGGACTGCCAATGGGCATAAAGACATTTTGCCTATTGCCCACAGTTACTGGACTCTGTGTTGTATGAATTGGGGGAGAGCCATGGTTTGTTGGGGAGGAAAATGACGGAGTGGCTGATCTTGAGCTACTGAGGGAGACTGCAAAGATATCACACACACAAAAAAAAAAACCATAACCCTGTGCCAAAGTTCACCAAAAAAACAAAAAAAACAAACTAAATTAATGGGTTACATAGACATCGAAGATAGAGCTCAGCTCCTGTTAGAATATCCTCATAATTCATCCCTCTTATCGATTCACTGGCTTTTGTATAACAAAACTATTTTTTTCCTATTCACTTTGGAAACACTGGACTATCTCCATCGAGATTGTGACCAATACTGAACATCCTTTGGATCACCCAAAAAATCAATTGCACAATGCAGCTACCACATTTTTTTTCTTCTATCAATAACTGTTCATCGATAATTCCTTTGTCATCTTCCCAATTTGCTCTTTCGCTCAACCAATAAATTTAATTGAAAAGATTTCAAAGAATTCAAGTGCAAAAGATGAGAGGGGAAAGCCAATGCAAATAATAGATCGATTATTCCATTCTAGAGAAAAATTATTTTTGTCTATTGATAGGCAATAGTCCAATGAACATCTAAGCTTATCACATATTGCGAAATGATGGATATTTCTAGAATTTTATTGATTGCGCAAAAAAAAGGATGTTTCCAGAGTAACATTGAGCCTTTGATTGATTTCTGAGAAAACCAAACAAGAATTGTTATTAATGTTATAATCTCTTGTTTTCGAAAACTCATAATTCGTCCAAGTGAGAGTCAATTTTGAAAGCATTCTAAATCAATGCAAATAAGCAAGATTTTATAGTAGAGAGAGAGTTGGGACTAACTTTGAACTGTGGAGTAGGAGTTACATTGATATACGATTTTTTCTTGCTTCTAAAGAAAACTGGTTTTTAAATGTAAAGTAATTTAACTCTACAAAACAATTGAGGAACTAAAGAAAACAATTGTGAAAGACTCAGCTTTCTTTAAAAATAGGGTAATTGACCTAAAGCGAGACAGTTTGGAAAGTTGGACAAAGCAGTGTGGAATGTGAGACACCTCCTTAAAAACTTGATAATAAATCAATTAAATATTTAAATTTTCGATAAAGAGATTATTAAACTTAATTTTATGATTATTTCAGAAGTTAAAAATGCAAAAATCGTTATAAAACAATCAAAGGGTGACTTGCAAGAAGAATTTATAAAATGTTTTGCATGAGTGATATTCATAACCTTGACAGGGTAGTTGTCATTTTCTCCTTATGGAAGTTGCTAGGAAAATATCAAAGTGTTTTGTTTGATTTTTCGGTATAATTTGTGAAATATTGTTAAGTCCGTAGTGAAAATCGAAGGACATACATCCATTTAAAAGGTTAATAAAAAAATATTTGTGAAATATTACATTTAAAAAGGATAGAAAAGTGATTTAATTTCGTTCAAAACATTCAAAACAAGTTTTATGAAATCTTGGACAAGTTAATTTTGTGAATGAATTTGATGGTTTTGTGCAGTGAAATCATGTTAACAAAGACAAAGATCCTTAAGTATCCGGAGAAATAGTTGCAACAGCAGTTAGCAGCTGATAAGGAGAAAATCTCCTGGAAAAGACTGCAAAGATTTCCAGATTCCGAAGACCACTTTTTCTGATAGAGTGGGTAGTAAATATCGCAAAAACTCCTGGAGAAAGACAAATAGGAGCCTCTACAGAACTCCCAAAGCAAATGGAAAAGGATTTGGGCGGATGGGGAATTGAAATGTGCTAAAAATTGCCTCCCGTTTAAAACTATAACTGCTGGACAGCGCGAGGTGTCTGTGAAATTTACAGAACCTCTTTTTGGTTGGACGTCCAGAAAGTTCTTGGTAATTAGCGTTCCTCAACTGTTACCCGGATATAAAGGAGGGATTAGCATAACCATCAAATGTGCAAGTATACAGAGAAAATCCTCAACATTTGGTTTTCTACATATTTTGTAGGATATTTTGTCATTAATATCACTATGTCCAACTTTCCAAAAGTTTTTGTCCAACTTTCCAAAATTTTCTCCATCTTTTCAAAATGTGTTATTTTTTTAATTTCCGTGAATTTTCCGATTATTCGTTTGCAATATTTAATAACAACTGTTAAGAATCTGTTAAAATATTTGTCAAAGAATCCCATGATACAAAAAAAATGGTAAAAAAAAATTTTTATTCAGTTTAAAAATGCATTTGAAATTGAATTTTTTCTTAAGTATCTCGCTTTCCACCATTTACATACGTAAAATCGTGTGTAGCTTCACATCCCCCTATATATAGCAAAGACCAGTTATCAATATTGAGTTCGACAGGCATTATTGATTTAATGAAGAAAAGCAAAATATTTTTGGTCAGTAAAAATCCAAATCTTTTTACAAAAAATCAGTCCAATTTATACAATCAGCATTTAAAGGGGATGAAAGAAAAATTAAATTCTCTACATTTTTCCACTTAAATTTGTAAACTAAGGGGTTATGTGAATCTCAAGGACTTAAAAATAACACATTTTATCTAATTTTTGTTTTAACTACAAAAAATATTTAATTCAAACTATCTTGAGCATATAATGCCCAACACACAATAATTTTTGTTTGTAAACATGTTTTCAATATTTCTAATAAGAATGAGCGAGATGACTAGATCTAGATCTCACTCACTCTCATTGAAATGTCAAAAACATGTTTACTAAACAAAAGTTATTGTACGTTGAGCATAATGTCCATCACACAATAACTTTTGTTTGTAAACATGTTTTCAAAATTTTCTATGAGAAAGAGCGAGATAACTAGATCTAGGTTTCATTCAGTCTCATTGAAATGTCAAAAACCTGTTTACTAAACAAAATTTATTGTGCGTTGGGCATAATGCCCAACGCACAATAACTTTTGCTTTGTAAACATGTTTTCGAAACTGCCTATAAGAGTGAGCGAGATGACTAGATCTAGATCTTACACCCTCTCACAGGAAGCTCCGAAAATACGTTTACAAACAAAATTTATTGTACGCTGGGCATAAAAGTGAGACATTTGAGCTACACAGCAAAAATATTTTGTAAAATTGTTCGTAAATATTTCTGAATTCCTACTGGGAACTTACAAAATGCTCGTAAATCGCATAACCCACAAAAAAGTTGTACTTTTTCACAATAATATTCCTTGTAATTGTACTTAATGTACGAACATTTTTTGATGTTTTACAAACATTTGTTCGTAAATTTTTGTTTGACAAAAATTTAAGAACAACTGGCAAAATTATTCGAATATTTTTTTTGTGTGTTTACCAACATTTACAAACAAATGTTTGTATAAGAACAAAAAATTCTCGTTAAGTGATTATGGTACGAACAATGTTTGTGAAAAAAGTACAAACTTTTACGAACTTTTTTGTGAGTTATACGATTTACGAGCATTTTGTTGGTCCCAGTAGGAATTCACAAACATTTATGAACAATTTCACAAAATATTTTCTTTCTGTGTAGGGGAAGTGTGCCAAATTTCGGCCAGCTTCTAATTTTGGCCATTTTGAGTGTAATTTCGACCATGGAAATAAATTAATTAAAATTATGTATGTAATCTTCGAATAGTCAATGAATTCATTTTGCTTTTAAATATTTATTCATTTTAGGATGTATTAACACAAAGACAGTTAAATTTTAGGTATAATTTGAATTTAAATTGCGTTGTAAAAACTCAGTGTGGAAAGAGTCTTACAAAAAATGTGACTGATCGATTGTGTTTCTAGCAGTTTTCTGATTTGTAGTGAAGTGCAAAAGGTTTTCCTTCGGTGTTTTTTCATGAAAATTGATTAGTTTTCATTAAAGATTGTTTCTGTTTACGTTAATACTGAATCAATCTTTAAATTTCGGGTGAAATTTCCCAGCTGGATCCTGTATTTCGCGTAAAAAAGTATATACTTTGTGAGCGTCTCTCCGGTGAGGTAGTGTTGCCTATTCCGGCAACATCTTTTGCTTTTCTAAATTTCTGATTCATTTTGTGTTTTTTTTTTTCAATTTCTGAGTTGTACAATGTCCAGAGAAAAAAAAACCATCGTTTCTATGAAAAATATGATGTGGAAAAGGCCTTGGAAGAGTTCAGGAAGGGCAAATTGCTACGGGAATCTGCGCGTAAATTTGAGATGCTACTCTTCAGGTCTTCAGGACAAATTACACGGAAGATCTCACTCAGAGATCTTCATAAACTCATATAAACTTATTAAACTAAATATTAAACTCGTTCCGTTTGGCGTTTTGAAATTTTCTATCCGTTGCGTTACAAAAGGTGGTCAGAAAAAAGGTGGCCGGTATTTCACTCAAAGTGGCCGGAATATTACCCAAAGCAATGTCCATATTATTCTTAATTTTTCAATATTTTAGGAAGTGATTTAAAGAAAACAAAGATGATAAACTAGTTTTCAAGGTTCCACACAACCCTCCCGAAAAGGAAGTAACAAAAAATATCAATATGAATTAAAAATATTGCATTTCAAGCTTAGGACTTCGGTGCTTATATGCAACTATGCCGAAATTTGGTACACTTACCCTAATTAACTTCATCTGAAATTTTGATCATTCAGAAGCGTTTAAAATACTTATTTCTGAATGAAATTTACTCAGAAAGTCAATCTTAATTCTTTTTAAATTATGAAATTTACAGAACATGTTACAGTATTGTAAATTTTAAGGATTTCTCTATTGTGAAATACTAAAAGGACCTTTTTAATTTAAAATATTACTGTTTGAAAATAAGAAATATTCAAGCTTTTTCAACCCCTTTTAAAAAATAGTTTTTCCTCTGGATAATACTTTTTTTTACTAGAAATCACCGGAAAAGTTATTGATATAGTTTTCTCTAAGATTCACTAATTTTCTAAAAACTTCAGTCACATTTAAAAACGCTCATTAGTATTTACTGGACATTTTTGATAAGTAGGTTAAGATTTTGATTATTTAAAAGGATCACATTGGCCTATAACAAATCCGAAATAGTCAGTAAAATATTCAAATTTGGGCAACAATGCAAAAATTGATCACAATATACTTGTAATCATGCTTGAGATACAAAAAAATCATAATACCTTAATACGCTTCTTTGACTAAAACTAATAGAACGTTTTTTTTAAGGCTCAGAATATAAAACGAATAAGTCGCGTATGATCAATTTTACATGAGAGCAATTTCAAGCTGAGATTTTAGGGTAAGTGTGCCAAATTCCGGCCAGTTTGCAACTGCAATTCCGGACACCTTTTTTATTCCTAGAATTTCCATGATTTTTTAGTTTTTACATATTCTAGAGATTATACAATGCAAAAGAATAACAAAAAATGTAGCTTCGACAAACGAGATGACGTGAAAAAGACATTGGAAGAATTCCCGAAGGTCAAGAAACTATTTCATTCATTTTAAAATGTATTAAGAACGATTTTAAAGTAAATAAAGACGATAAACTGTCTATAAGGTTCTAAGCAACACTTCTAAAGTAGAAGGAATGAGAAAAATTAATTTCTATTAAAGATAATACATTTCAAACTTGAGACTTTGGCGCTTGCATGCAACTATGCCGAAATTTGGCACACTTACCCTACATGCTGAGGATAGAATTTTTAAGATTTGAAACCTATAAAACTTTGAGAATGATTAACTTTTCGGTATATTATTCACAGGGTTGATAGAGGCTGTCAAAGAATACCCGAAAAGCAAAAAAGACGAATTTTAGGAAAAATCGACTTATTCGATTTATTGTATTCTGACAAGTCGACTTTTAAAAGCTTCAAAAATTTACGATTGTTTTTTAAGAACATTCATAGAAGTTTTTTTTTCCTTTTCTTCTAACTTTTTAATACCCTGAAAAACTATTGATTTTATATAGAAAGGAATACAATGGGCATTAGAAAATTAAAAGAATAGTACTTAACTTTAAGTTCGTGGGAAAAAAAGAAGTTTCGATAAGTACTCACCCAGCATATTGGCAACATCAGTTTCCTCCTGATCAAAACGTCCAGTAACACGATAATTTGGTGATGTTTCTGAGTCCCTGGATGTATCCTCATCTGCTTGAGCTTTGCTGCTAGAACGGCTGCAAATAAATATTCAAAAATTCTCAAAGGACTTCAAAGTGTCTCTTCTTTCACAAATTTTAAGGGGCCGTCCGTCAACTGGGTTAACAAATGTCAAATAGGTCAGACGGTTTACTATTGCTTACCTAGTTGGAAACTGATTTGGCCCTCCAGCAGATCTGAGGGAATTTCCTTTCTGACTCAGATGTCTGGAGCAGAAGCCACGACGCTGAGATTCCTTGGAGCAGGGATCATTGGAGCACAAACGTCTCCACTGTTTCCCATTGAACTTCTTCCGGATACCACTGGGAGTAGTTACGATGTCGCCCTTTTTGAAACGATGTGGTGTTGCTGCCTGAGATCTTGGGGTTGCCGGCTGAGATCGAGGTGTAAGCCTTTGGTCCAATAAACTCGACGTACTCCCACGACTCTGCATACTGCTCCTCTTACTACTCCCAGACAACTTCTCCACATCCCCATCAATGGGAAAACTAATATCTTCCCGACGCAATTCATCGTCACTCTCGTAGTCATCGTATCGCTGACGCCTCATAAGTTCCTCAGGATTGGGACTTGTTGTGTTTGTTAATACTGACACACCTGGTGGTAAGACCTCCATTGAATTGCCACTGGAGGTCCCTCCAGGCGGCACTTCAGTACCCGCAACACTTGTTCCCTGAAATGGTGATGTAGCTGTTGTTCTATAGTATTCCTCCTGATTGTGCAATATGGGCAGAACATGATGCACCTGAATTGGCGGTGATGTATCATATCGATGCATTGCACCAACATAATTTGCCCCTGGACGCGAAGTTACAGCAACAATTGACTTCATGGCAACATTCCTACAAGCACCTTTTACATAATTTGCATAAACAATTTTCGTCTCATCAGTCCCTCCATCACTTTTATGGCTATTTGAACCACCCAAATTCGATAATCCCGAGCTATTTGTACTGCTCATCGTATTCATGGCATCATCATGACTTCCACCCTTCATAACGTCCGTCAATTCATCCCACCACGGTGGCTGAAGAAGTCGCAGATCTGCTCTCTTCACAATTCTCACATCCTGAGCATTGTTTGCCATTTGCACAGAAAACTGCTTTGTATTGTTCAATACGTCATTTACAATTCCCTCAACAAAAACATATCCAGGTGAGTCTGCTATCTGCGACCGAACACACACGCGCATCCCAACAGATACCTAAAGAATAGTTGAGGAAAGATGCGAAAATGAAGACATACTAAATAGCAAATGTGATAAAATTGTGTGAAATATCACAAAGCAGAGACATATAATATAAAATTCGATATGCGTCAATGACTGTTGAATGTATTTATACGTAATATACCACAGTATTAAGGTCATTGTGCGTGCGCTTAAAAAGCTGATGCCCTTTTATATTAGGTGTAAAAAAAAAGTCTATCGACTTATAGCTTGAGCAAGACGATGGATTTTCCGTAAATTTTTTGGAACTTAGGGTAAGTGTGCCTAATTCCGGCCAGCTTGCAATTTCGGCCACCTTTTTTGTTCCTCGAATTTCCATGAACCTTTAGATTTTACGTACTCTAGAGATTATACAATGCAAAAGATTAACAAAAAAAATACAGTTTCGGTAAACGAGATGACGTGAAAAAGATATTGGAAGAATTCCCGAAGGGCACGGAACTATGAGAATGAAGGTGGCCGAAATAGGGTACCAAAGCTATGTCCATATTTTTATTCATTTTAAAATGTATTAAGAATGATTTTAGAGTAAATAAAGACGGTAAACTCTTTACAAGGTTCCAAGCAACACTCTTTCAGAAGAAAGAATAAAAAAAATCAATTTGTATTTAAAATATTACATTTCAAACTTGAGACTTTGACGCTTGCATGCAACTATGCCGAAATTTGGCACACTTACCCTACAGCATTGAAAACAAAACAATTTTCCTCCGTAAAAGGGATGGTAAAGCGTACCATGTTCATATTATTATAATGCCCAACGCACAATGACTTTAGTTTTGTAAACATGTTTTCAGAGCTTCCTATGAGAGGGAGTAAGATCTAGATTAGTTATCTCGCTCTCTCTCATAGAAAATTTTAAAAACATGTTTACAAAACAAAAGTTATTGTGCGTTGGGCATAAAACATTCAGAAGTTCACCCAAAATAGCTTACACAGAAAAAAAAATATTTTGTAAAATTGTTCGTAAATGTTTATGAATTCCTATTGGGGGCTCACGCAGTGTGCCAAATTTCGACCAGCTTCTAATTTCGGCCACTTTGAGTGTAATTTCGGCCATGGAAATAAATTAATTAAAATTATGTATGTAATCTTCGAATAGTCAATGAATTCATTTTGGTTTTAAATATTTATTCATTTTAGGATGTATTAACACAAAGACCGTTAAATTTTAGGTATAATTTGAATTTAAATTGCGTTGTAATAACTCAGTGTGGAAAGAGTCTTACAAAAAATGTGACAGATCGATTGTGTTTCTAGCAGTCTTACGATTTGTGGTAAAGTGCAAAAGGTTTTCCTTTGGTGTTTATCATGAAAATTGATTTGTTTTCATTAAAGGTTGTTTCTATTTATGTCAACAGTGAATCAATCTTTAAATTTCGGGTAAAATTTCCCAGCTGGATCCTATATTTCGCGTAAAAAAGTATATACTTTGTGAGCGTCTCTCCGGTGAGGTGGTGTTGCCTATTCCGGCAACATCTTTTGCTTTCCTAAATTTCTTATTCATTTTGTGTTTTTTTTTCAATTTCTGAGTTCTACAATGTCCAGAGAAAAAAACCATCGTTTCTATGAAAAATATGATGTGGAAAAGGCCTTGGAAGAGTTCAGGAAGGGCAAATTGCTACGAGAATCTGCGCGTAAATTTGAGATGCTACTCTTCAGGTCTTCAGAACAAATTACGCAGAAGATCTCAGGGCTTGTGGTTCATATAAACGTATTAAACTAAATATTAAACTCGTTCCGTTTGGCGTTTTGAAATTTTCTATCCGTTCCGTCACAAAAGGTGGCCAGAGAAAAGGTGGCCGGTATTTCACTCGAAGTGGCCGGAATACTACCCAAAGCAATACCCATATTTTTAATAATTTTTCAATATTTTAGGAAGTGATGTAAAGAAAACATAGATGATAAACTAGTTTTCAAGGTTCCACACAACCCTCCCGAAAAGGAAGTAACAAAAAATATCAATATGAATTAAAAATATTGCATTTTAAACTTAGGACTTCGGTGCTTATATGCAACTATGCCGAAATTTGGCACACTTACCCTAATTAGCTTCATCTGAAATTTTGATCATTCAGAAGCGTTTAAAATACTTATTTCTGAATGAAATTTACTAAGAAAGTCAATCTTAATTCTTTTTAAATTATGAAATTTACAGAACATGTTACAGTATTGTAAATTTTAAGGATTTCTCTATTGTGAAATACTAAAAGGACCTTTTTAATTTAAAATATGATTGTTCGAAAATAAGAAATTTTCGACATTGAAGAAGGTCTATGGAGGCTATCTATAGAAAAAAAATTGTGCAGCTATCTTTTTTACATTGGAAGATATTGAATTTTGAATTTTTCGATTTGTGACTTTTTGCCCCAGTCTCCCCTACAGTTCTACAACGAACTAACTACTTTTTCCTAAACAAAAATAATTAGAATGACCGAAAGTATTTTAGCGAAATATTGTGCAGAGGGACTTCAGGAAAAAATTTTACTAAATAGACTTCCACGAACTTCTTAAAGATTTACAAATATTTAATAAAAACAACAATTTAAAAAATGCTCCTCAACTTTGCTGAAGACTATTTCCCTCTTTCTTCCAGGAAATATGTTTTCAAGCCATTTTCTAAAAGACTTCTCAAAAATAATAAGATAAATTTATTATTCAACAAAACGACTGGAATTGAATTTCAGTGTCAATGCTAAAATATTTTGCGTTTGGAAAAATGCAATTTAAGCAAAAATGTTATACTTACTGCCGACACCGATGGACAGGCATCGCTTACAATATCAAAACGGTTTGAACCGAAAACATCCTGTACTTTTCGGCAGCATCCATCTTCGCCATCCATCTTGACGACCACCGTATGAGGCTGCTCCACGGCTTTAATTGAACCCGGTTGGTAGATATTCATCGAGATGTGCTTCAGCAGAACCCGATGGTCACGCCATTCCGTCAGATCAACATTTGGCACGGGCGGTTGAACCTTTGAAGAGAAACGGGGAGGATGTTTTAGCTGTGAAATGTCACATTGTTGCATGAAACATGATACAGCAATGTGAAGCTCCTCCAAGGGGCTCATTTGCAAAAAGGGGTTACTCATATGGCGAAACCCATGTCATATCTAAGTGAAATGTTTCGGAAAAAGTGAGAAAACCACAGCATAAAATAAGTGATAAATGAAGTCAGTAAACGATTCATTTGAATTTTTAAATAAAAATTCTAAGATAGCATCAAACTAATAAATAATAAATTACTGAAAATATATTTTAGCATATTTCAAACAAAAAATGTTTTATTTTTCTCAAGATTTAAATTTTTTAAACTCTTCCAAAGATTTAAAAAAGTCTAAAAAATATATTTTTTAAAATATGAAAAGCTTGAGAAACTAAAATTTTTAAATTGAAAATATTAAGGGGATTCCAGAAAACTCAAGAAGGACTTGAAACTTTTCCTAAAACTTTAGACATGTACTAAAAAATTAAGAAAAAAATAAAAAAAAAATTTAGAAAAATTTCGAAACAAAAAATAAAAATACCAGGAAAATTCTAAAATTTTATGAAATCAGTAAAAATTAAAATGCTCTTAAGAAGCATTATGATACTCGTTATCAAATTCACGACCATAATTAAACAAATCTGGGTACTGCATATGCAATTGGATAATTCTTTGGATACAATCCAGAAATATTTAGCCATGATAAACAGTAAATATCTCGTACAATACAAAATTTCCTCTTAAGGGGATTGCCTGAATTACAAGGTAAATAAAAAAACGATTTTTTTTTACTAAAATCGAAAAATAAACAATCCAATAAACTATAAAAAAAATTAGAAGAAAATTCAAAGTATTTTCGAAAATACAGAGATGAAAGCAAAGAAGCGTTAAGCGCAAGTGCTCGGGCTAATAGCGAAAACTTCGAAGCACGTTTTTCGACTTCTTGTTTTTATGATTTTGTCGAATTGGCAGAAAATTAAAATTTTCAGCATTAAGTTCTTTTCTAGTTGAACTTGAAAAAAAATGCTGAGAACTTATTACTGCTCGAACTCCAAAGAGAGAGCAGTATTAATCCATCGATCCTGTGTTATATAAATTTCGATCCGTTACCCTCCAAGGAGTCGCATTTTAGTAAAATTTTGGAAATCTGAAGCTTCGATTTTGTTGACGTCACGCAGTTTGTCTGCCTGTCCGTTTGTCGGTCCATTCGGTCATTACCACGCCTAGAGATCAAACCGTTAGATAGAAACTTGGGACCTTTGGGGGACTCCCGCATAAGTCGACCCTTGGACCAGTAATATGCCCTTTATTTCCGCCCCTCTTCCCTTCTCCACTGAAACAATGTTTTTTGGGATTGCTCAAAAATGTGTCGTGCGATTTTTTTTTTATTTTTCGATATGACTGAGAGAATACTAGGATAGGCGAACTTTTCGACCTTATACGAAAATACTGTTGAACCATTCCTAATAACGATTTTTCAAGGTGAAAAGTTGAAAAGGCTTTATAGAACTTATTTCTCAATCGAATTAGTATAATTTTTTGGGGTCGTTGGAAAAGCCTTGGAATTTCTAACAAGTCTAATCTGGTTTTAATTTGTTATGAATCGATAATGAACCGATTCATAACCAATAACTAATTTTAATCCGAAAATCAATTTTATTACTTTTAAAGCTATTTTGTGTGATCTTTTGAGCGATTTATGAATCGTGTTCAAATCGGTAAATATACTTAAAAACAATTATATACAAATATTTCAGGAAACTTGGTAGTTACTTCGTCAAAAACAGCTCATTTTTGGCATCCTAATTCAGGCAACCCCCTTAACTCTTTCGTGTCCTTTGGGACTCTGGGTACCCACGGAAAAAGATTTTTTTTTGAACTGTTTAGAATCGATAAAAATCCGATTCTTGTGGATGATTACAAACTATAAGGATGTTCAAATCTGGGATATTTTTTGCAGGATTTCAATTAACTCCTGAGCTAAGATATTTTTGGTCAAAAATCGTGAATTTTCGATTTTCTGCTTCCTTGCAGATATTTTGACTTTTTTTTTATATTTCTAGACCAGAATAAGGAAAAAAATCTCGGGGCCAATAAGAATGATAACTAACAATTACAGATTGCATAATTTCGAAAATATTTTTTTCTTAAATGTTCAAAAAACTTGTTCAAACTTTTTGGGTACGCTCGTCCCCAACAACCTAGACGTCAAATCTAACGTTTGACGAGATTGCTTTCAGGGAATTTTTTCCTATTCTTCCAGATTTTGGTGAATTCTGATTGTCCAGGAAATGTATTTTATGCTTTTAAGAAAGCTTAATGTGTCTACAATAACATCGTGTTGAAAGAAATGTGTTTTAAAGTGCTATTGTGTGAAATATTTTGAGGAATCTGTTGGCAAGCAGGAATTTGGTGTCTTCTTGACCACTTCCTGGACATCACAGAAGATACTGGTCAATAATTCTTCTTGTTTTAGTGATCAACCTTGTAAAGGAGTCATTTGAAACGCAAAAATAATTAACAAAATTGATATTATTGGCTTTTGGAAAATTGTAGTTTGACTCCTTTTCGTTCTTTTGGGGACGAGAGTACCCATGAGTTTTCCAATTTCCCAGAGGCGGAGAAAATTCTTTCTTTACAAAAGTATCATATTTGACCACTAAGACTTACAATAAAGTGAGTTTTACTGAAATTCGTTCGCTGGATATGTTGTGGTCTGGAAAGAGTTAACCCGGACATTTTTACCGCTTATAAACACGCAGGCAAAATTATGTTCCCAATTCATAACTTTCATGGCTTTAAACTTTCAGGAAACCAAAAAAAAATTGCGAAACTTGAAAAACTCAACAATTATTTTCGGAAACAAAAAATCGATTCCAAAAAAGTTTCGTAAAACATAAAAATGAAACATTTTAGTCAGTTAAATCTAAAAATGAGTTACCCCTTTGCACTGGAAGATAATTTAGTGCTAGAATCTTCATACGAGTCATTTGATTACAGTGAGATATTTTTATGAACTTGACTTTTATTCAATCTTCACGAATAAGTTGCTTTTAAGCTTATTTCTGATTTATTATGGTGTCGAAGAAAATTTGTTGTATTGTTGTGGTTTTCAAATATTATACCTCATTTGTGAAACAAAGAGTTCAAAAACAAGAAAGAATAGATAGTAAATTGAGAATATTACAAAATGCGGATATGATATCACGTTAAGAAAAAAAAAGCATTAATCAATACAATATGACAATCCCCTCGAGTTTTAAATCATTCACCATTAAATTTGCAAATCTTACATCTCTGTGTAGTGTTGGTGGCTCCGATGTCTGCTGCACATGGTAAGAATTGGCATGACTGTACACGGGCACTGTATGGGTTGCAAAGATGATTTGTGCCGTGGTCACACCATTGGATGCCGTCACTGCTGGTGCCACTTTGTTGACAATATCCGCACTGGACGCAGCTGGAGCCCCATCCTCCACCTTTGCCACAGCCGTCGAGTTCATTTCCTCCAATTCGGCCGGGTCAAATTTTCTCTTCTTGGGATGCAATCGAGGCTGCTGTACAGCCGCTGGAGCTACTGACTGTCCAATTACAGATTGCTGCACCATCTTTGACGACGTTCCTCCAGACTCAACCACGTGGCTGGAAGATGCCACTGAGACAATTGAGTCCACGTGATTCTTCCCGGACGACTGACTGGCCAAACCAGTAGGAGTCTTAGATGTTGTACTTGCTGATTGTGTGGACACAACATAGATCTGATGGGGTGTCTGCTGATAATTCACAGTTCCCACGCTGCTTATCACCGAAGCTGGAATCTGAATGTCAAGGAAACGTGAGATATATAGAAGAATCTAGGGAAGTGCCGGGCTATCTAAAAGCGTCTCAAATTTTATTATCAGAGAATTATGGACAAAAATTTGTTCGCTACTTCGGTAATTTACATTCCATATTTTTCGAATACAATTTGCGGATCTACCCTGAACTTAATTCTGCAACAAGCTTTAGATCGCGACAATATTTAAAAAAAAAATCCAATCTAAAATCAATCTTTATGCCTCTGGCACAACTTTTTTACTAGTAAAATTTTATGAAATCGAAATTCATATCCTTTTCATTCTCAAATACAGTAGACTCTTGCTAATTCGGCTCTTTTAAGATCGTGCTACTTTTTAATTCGGGCAGCAGTTAAATTTAAAAAAAGTTTGTTGACATTTTTCACATTTGCTTATTCTTATTAAATGAAGCAAATATTATGCTCAAATTTTCCATGGTTTTTCATAGTTATAATGTTATTTTACATTATGAAGGGCTTTCTTGGAACTTAAGTTAAATATCGGTATGTGTACTTGATACAGGTATGAGGTATGTAGATGAACAAAAAGTCGTTGCATTTCAAATAGTTTGATGCCCGAATTTCTCTCTAATTCGGGTGACATTTTGGTCCCAAATGCCCGAATTTGAGAGAGTCTAGTGTACAGTGCCCGATCTCTAATCCGGATCGGCGTAATCCGGATGAGTTATCGACGGTTACATTTAAGATAATTTTGAGGTCATGCATGCATGTGTCTTCACCAATGATAATGATTTATCCTGCGATGTTTTTTTTAATAAATGAAGTATAATAGCACAGAATTCTCTAATTAATGTCTTTTTAATCTTCTTTAGAACTTTTATTCTAATTCTACAAAAAAAAACTTGTATTATATTTTCAAGCCGTTGAACAAATTCAAAAAATCCATCCGGATTACGAAGCGGACATGTCACATTGTCTCCCAATCATCCGGATTACAAAGCGGGCACTGTATTTTGCAAAAATTGAATTGGTCGTGATGTTCAAAAGAAGAAGAAGAGTGTGAAAGAGAGGGATAGACATATTTGTAAAATACATAAGAGAAAAGACGATGTGAATTTATATGCAGTAGAATCCTCTCTCAATCGGGCATATAGGGCAAAATGCCATTAAAATTATCGGTAAATTTGGGCGTCATAGTCATTGTAAATTCCATAAGTGCGCTCAATTATAAAGAATCATGATAAAGTAAGAGGAACTACAGGGAATTTGAGCAAATTTGCTTCATAAATTTACATGAAAATTGTCAAAAAATTTTTTCGCCCGATTGAAAAAGAGCCGATTGAGCGAGAGTCTACTGTATTATGAAATTTACTTATTCTACAACGTGTGCAAAAGCCATTAAGATTTCAAACTTTTAATCGGTTTTTTTTGTCCAATTCACGATCCAATTCACTATAAAATATTTTAAAATTTGTTATGTTTTTGAGAAAGAAAGGGATGTGAATTTGGACTTAATTATATTTTCCTGATCTAAAGGCTGTGCCTGAGGCGCTAGCACCTGATTTTCAGAGATCCTATTGAAAAAACTAGCATTGCGGTGATGCCTGCAATTCAATATAGATTTATTCGAAATCAAAATTTTAATTATGCTTTTCTTTTACCAGATGAAAATACTCATCATTGACCACAACGAAGTTTGAAAATAAAATTAGAAATTTATTTTTTTTTTTTAACAAAATTCTGCATTAAAATAGTGAATTGCGGTTAGATTCACACCTGATTTTGCCTTTCAAAATTTAATTTCGTTCAAAAAGAACAAAAATCCTCCAGAAATTGCATATCATTCCTCTTTAAAAGAAATGTACAAAATCTTAATGAAATTCTAGTACTAGGTCTCTACAAACGATTTCAGAAAAAAGAAACGATTAAGGCTTACAGCTTTTATTGGCCGAGCTTAATGACTGTAATTTGAAAAGGATCTATTATAGCTTAAAGTTTCATTCCATTGACTTATAACTTTAAGCTAATCTACCTGACAAGTTGAGAGATAAGATTAAAATTAGGAAAAATGGATTTTTTTTTTTTAAATTATGGTATCAAAGGCTCATTATCCTCTTGAATTAAAACGCAAAATACTTCATAAATACTTTGTAGGTTGAAAAGAAAATATCAAATTTCCTTATGCCGTATTAAATTTGAAAGTTTGTTGCGAGTTTTTTTTTTAACCTTCCAATACGAAAAATTGTACGTCGAGGGAGAGGGTTTGTAGCTTCGTAATGTTGCAGCCGAATAAAAGTTGATATTTTCTAAAATACTAAATCGACTTGTCAGAAAAGTCGAATAAGTCGATTTTTCCTAAAATTCGTTTTTTTTCGCTTTTCGGGTACTCTTTGACACCCTCTACCTTCCCTGTGACTGACTATTATATCGGAAAGTTAATAATTCCTAAAGTCATACAGGTTACAAATCTTAAAAATCCTATACTCAGCATGCAAAATCTCAGTTTGAAATTGCTCTCCTGTAAAGTCGGACATTCGCGACTCATTCGTTTTATATTCTGAGGTGTCGAAATTAATCTAATTCATGGCAATGTATTCTAATAGTTAACCTAACGCCTGACATTTCCTGAGAAACTAGGGAGTCTATGGGAAAGTACTCATGATTTGTACGATCTCAAGCTTCGTAAAATCTAAATTTTTCCTGTGTTTCTCAATAAACGTGACTCCGCAACATATTTTAAAAATTGGACAATTTCCCCAATTTCCCCTAGTTTTTAAAATATGGGTGCAATCAGTCACATTTATTGAGAAAACATAGGAAAAATTTAGTCATTACGAAGCTTGGGATCGTACGAAGGATCAACACTTTCTTCCATGCCTTTTTTCCAAGGTTCAAAAAAAAAAAAAACAAAAAAATCCAAAATATAAAAACTGTTAAATCTTGGACATCACTTTCCGTACGAGTCTGTACAAGATTCCCCGACATTTAATGTTGATATTAAAATTTTTATATAATGCCCAACGTACAGTAACTTTTATTTAGTAAACATGTTTTTGACATTTCAATGAGAGTGAGTAAGATCTAGATCTAATCATCTCGCTCATTCTCATGGAAAATTTTGAAAACATGTTTACAAACAAAAGTCATTGTGCGCTGGTCATAAATTTTTAAGTTTAATGTTATTTTTTTTTAGAATTCATGAGAATTTTAAACTTGATAAACTTTGGTCCATGTATTCATTTATTGGTTATTTGTAATCTCAGTTAGTTCTGTTTATATTACAAATAATAGCATTAGTTTTATTAGCAAAACCCATTTGGAAATTTACTTTACAATTTACGTTTATTTATTATTATATCCAATTTATTATTTTGCTTAATAAATATAGAACCTGTAAAATTCTTATTTATTTACGCTAGTATCAATGGAATCGAATTTTTAGAGCTAGCCAATTACTGAATAGAAATGAATATGGATGTTTCAAATATGCTGTTGAAATACTTTAAAAAAAAGTAGAAACGCAAAAAGAAACCAGTCAGGTTTAGTTTAGCTAAAGGTTCAGTTAGGATTCAGTACCTAATAATATTTATTTAATCAAGAAATTACGATCTATATTATATTATATTCGAGTTCCATTTGTAGTCGATTTTAAATATTTTAAACCTTTCAGTATGATTACTTGACCAATTATTCTCTCATGCTCGAATATCTCTACTTAAGAAACTGATAAATTTAAGGGTAAGTACTAAAGCAGATAATTTCTGGCTAGGTTTAAAAATATGTTAAAGTTATATTAAGTTTATAAAACCAAACAATCCTATGCAGAGATTTTACAAAAAAAAAAGATAAAAAAGCAAAAAAATTAACCCAAAAGGATAAAATTTAGGTTTAACGACATTAAACTGTTTACTGTCGAGTCAATAAACCGTAATTTTGACATTGCATGTGCAAATTTTTATCTCACTTTATTCAACAAAAACCAATTAAAACGTGAAATTGTTTACTTAAGATAAAGATTTATAACATTATAAAAAAAAATCAAACATATCAATTTCGGAACGTTGCATCATCCACATGTTATAAGTTCTTTGCTCATAAAATTTAATACAAATTATAGTTTTTTTTTAGTTAACTTACGGATTAAGGAAAATCCGTAAATTTACGTTTTATGATTTTATTAGTAACAATAAAAAGTTAGTTTAGGATAATATCATCCAAGTATTTTTTAGAGATCATGATTCTAAGAGTCATCACAAAAAAATAATGCTAGGGCATTAGTTAGGCCTAAATTATAATACGAAAAAAGAAAACTTATCCATTTGTCACAAAATCTTCCCAAAATGTTGATAGACATCCACATGTTATTTCACAAATATTTACAAAATGAAAGAATATGCTCCATGTTATAAATGACAAAGCCAGCTCTTTAAAGTTTTCTTGCTTCTCGATTGATAATCTACTTAGTTGTGACGAAATTGCGGATAAATTAAGTTTTGCAACCATTTATAGTTACACGCTTGGACTTTTTTTTCTATTTATTCCTTGTCTTTATCATATTCTCAAGAACAATTTTAGCATACAATCTTCATCTACTTCTTCTTGCACACTGTTTTTTTTTTTTAAATAAAACTTTGTGCTTACCTCATCTTCTGTATCACAATTGGAAATATTGCCCTGTTGCTGATCCTGCGACTGTTGCTTCTCCAAGAGGGATATCTGACGCTGTGCTGATGAAACAGGTACAGTAAAGTTGAGATTGTTCGAAGAATGTGTTGATACATGCATTTTGTCCTCACTGTTTCACCACAATCACACACACACAAGACACTTCCCTCAGATCACTTAAATATACACACCTCTCAAAAATTCTTATGAAATTCTTTATACACAATTGTTTTTATATCCACTTCGTGCGATGGATTGAATCACTCACAGACGAAAAATTCTCCTTCAATGAGATACACTCTCTCTCACTCTGCATGCGATGAATACTATAAATCGACGACACATCTTACACTCCACAGTCACAAATCTGGAAAGAAAGAAGGAATGGAATAAGAAAATGCAGCTAACAACATTTATGGAAATTGAGATTCTCTTTTAAACCACCATAATTGGCAATAGGGGAAATGCTCATAATTTTGTCCAGTTTCTTATTTTGGACACTTTGAGGATAACATTGGACACTAAAAATAAATTGATTAAAATGATGGATTTTTATTCCAATATTTGATGAATAATGAATTCTATCTAAATATTTGTTCTTTTTGGAAGATTTTAACACTAAATACGTTAAATTTTGAATATGATTTGAGTTGAAATTGCTTTGTTGAAAATTCAGTGTGAGCAATTGCTTACGAGAAATATGACAGAACTTCGTGGCTTACTTCAGTCTTATTTAGTTTTGGTGAAGTACTAACAAAGTTTGTTCGCTGTTTTTGAGTGATATTATTGAATATTGTGTTGATTCACGTTACTGATGTTTTGTACATTTGACCTGAAGTGAGATTTGCCTTGTGAATTATATTTTTCGTGTGAAAAATGGGAAATTTTTTAAGACATTCACCAGTGAGGTGATGGTTCTTATTTTGGACAGGTGTTTTTCTCACGAAATTTCGTGAAGTTTTAGTTTTTGTGATGACTAGGTTGGACAAATGCCTGGAGAAACAAAGGAGCATCATCAATACGAAAGAGATGCAGTGAGAAATGCCTTGAAAGGCTCCCGGAAAGGGCAGGGAATGAGCGAATCCGCACGTACTTGGAGTACCGAAGTCAACTCACTTTAATGAATGATATGGAAAGTTTCTGGGCTTCTTGTGACATTCCACGTTTCCCTTACATGACCAGGAAGAGGACTTGGTAAGATTGGTTCATAAAATGAAGAACAATGGGCATCCTGTTGAGGCGGATTATCTGTCCAAATTTACAGACAAGTTGTAAAAATTAATAACCAAGTTGTCCAAAATAAGAGTCAAATTCACCTCTACATATCAATTCATTTTTAAACGTATTAAAACTAATTTTAGTAAAAATGAGATGATAAATAGCTTGCCAAGTTTCTAAACAATCCTTCTGAAAAGAGAGTAACAAAAAAAGTCAATTAGTATTGAAAATATCGCACTTCAAACTTAGGATATCGATGCTTATATGCAGACTGTCCAAAATTATGAGCACTTCCCCTATATTTGTATTTTAAAATTTTATGATAAAGCAATTCCTCGATTAGTGAAGTCTTCTGAATTATTTTTTTATATTTAAAAACACTACTGCTTTGACTATAATATTTATTTTAATTTCATTTAAGACGCTTTTTCGAAATGTGAGGTTATGTGAAAATTATACTATAAAAAATCCTCGCATACTTAAATTAAATAATCATGAAAATTAAAAAAAAATTATCTTTCTTCCGAAAATCTTTAAGAACTAGGGAAATCATATAAACTTTTAATAAAGATTAAAATTTAACCTCAAATCTAAAAAAAAAATAATTACAGTAGACTCTCTCTCAATCGAGCATATGGGGCAAAATGTCATCCAAATTGTCAAGAGATTTGAATTATTGTAAATTCCACAATAAAGCGCTCAAATATATAGAATAACGATAAAACAAGAGGAACTACAGTGAATTTGAATAAATTTGCTTTGAAATCAAACTTAAAAATTGTCTACGAAATTTTGCGCACGATTGAAAAAGGGCCGAGAGTCTACTGTATTCAATTTGGTAGCAAAATGTTTATTAGAAAGATAACCGGAATAGAATGTGAAGTAGCATTTTTAAATCAAAATAATTATTTAACCACAAAAAATAGCTTATATGTATCGTTAAACGACAGTCATAACCTCAAAATTAACTTGTAAAAGTAAAATCCCAAAGAAACTCTTTTGGCAAAAATTCAATATCGTGTAAAAGAATTTCCCGCGACCCCAACAGGGATAAGAGGTTGAAAATGATGCTGATGATGATGTAAAAAAATTAAGCTTCATCTTATAGTAGGGTAACTGTACCAAATTTCGGCCACTTCTTTTTTCCTCAAAATTCAATGAATTTTTAGGTTTTGCATACTGGGACTATAAAAAGAAAATATTGCTTCGCTAAACGAGATTATGTCAAGGACTTTGAAACAATTCCGGAAGGGCAAGGAACTACGAGAACCAGGGTAACCAAAATAATACCAAAAGCTATGTCTATATTTTTATTCTTAGAGTTGTTAGAGTTGTACAATGGCAAGGAAACTAAAAAAAGCGTAATCTCGGGTAATAAATATTGTGTCTGATTTTGTACGTAAAGAAATGTCTATATTTACTCATCTTTAAAAGTATTAAGAATTTTATTTGAAAAAATAAAGAAGAATAAAACTACTATTAAGTTTCCTAGATTTCTTCTGAAAAAGGAGGAACAAATAATTTCAATTTGTATTAAAAATATAAAACGCTTCATACATTTGTCACTTTTGTTAGTGAGTGAAAATTGAAAAATGCCGTATTCGTCTAAAGTAAGCATGTGGCAAGTTAATTTTTTTATATGGAGCTATTTGAAGCCAATTTCCTAAATTGATCTCAGACTCAGCTCACAGTGCTCCGAGGAAAAAATATATTTAAACAAAAATTTAGTATATTTATCCCTCAATACGGAAAGGTATCTTATATTACGGAAAAACTTCTCATTTTTTAGATATTTAGCGTAACGGTGGCGAGTGCAAAAAAATTCCCATATAAATTTAAATCGAAATATAAGAAAGTGGCTTCAAATTTCAGGCAACTTTCCAGGGGCGTGGTCTGAAGTGACTTAAAATAAATAAAACAAAATAAACTTAAAATAAATAGGCAAAAACAGTTTTTCATCTATAAAAGGTTATTTTGTTCTAGTCAGTAAAAATGCTCTTTTTGGGACATCTACTTCGTACTCGTTGTCACTATTAACGTTGTTTTGTAAAATATTTAAAAAAAAAAACCTTCGAAATCAGAGGACTAAAATTTTGATTTCTGTTTTCTTTGCACACGATACTTACACAGAAAAAAGTGTTTCGTAAAATTCTTCGTAAATGTGTATCAATTGTTAGTGGGGACTGGGGACTTACGAAATGGTCATAAAGCAAATAATCCACAAAGATTATAACATTTTGTATTTTTTCACAAACTTTGTAACATGAAAAGGGGAAACTGGGGCAGTAGTAAACACGGGGTAACTGTAAACACTGACTTTTATATATGCGGTACAGTAGAGTTCCTCAAATTTGAACATTTGGGGGGTATAGATGACATTTCTCACTCCTCAAATTTGAACGATATTTTCAAAAACGTAACGGAATTCATGTAAAATTCACTTTTCCTAAATCAAGCAAAATACTTTAGAGAATTTTATCAATTGAATTTGTTGTTAAAAAGGTGGAATTTGTTGAGGAATTTAATATAATACGACAATATTGAGGAAACACCAGAGAAAAATAGTTCTAATTCAGACTCCACGCAAAACTTTCTTCACATAACCTCGAATTTTACATTTTGAACTCAACCGTCGTTCAAATTTGAGGAGTTCAAATTTGAGGAACTCGACTGTACTTGAACATATGTCGACTATTTATTCAGGGAACAGGGATCCTTGGACTATCTATAAATTTGTATACGTCTCGTCCTCTGAAATCTAATATCTATAATTAAAAACATCACAGTGTTTACAACTACCCCGTGTTTACTACTGCCCCAGTTTTCCCTATTTTTAAGCCGTCTCCCGGCTTAATTCGTAAATCTGTCTATGGCATAAGGCTTAACTATAAGGTTTTTTAATACATTCGCACAATTTATTAATAACAATAGAGATAAGAATGTTAATATTTTTATAAAATCAGCTCTTCACATATTAATAAATAAATGATTATTGTAAAAAGAAAGAAAATAAATATCTATTCAAAAGGCACCGGGAAACTCCATCAAACATGCGCTGTGACAGTTACTGAATTTAATTCTTAACAGTAATTTCTTTCAAATACAAGTTATTTTTGTAGTGTAGCTATCTAAGAAACGTATTAGTCATACAGAATTCAAATCAGGAAAAAGAATGAAGAAAAATATTATCAAAATAGATGTGATGTCAAACTTTCCGTGCGCCTCTATCAGGCTATTTTCCCCTATCTTTGAAGGACTGAAGTAAATAAAAATCCCTTTTCGGCAGTAATTCGGATATCAATTGCGTAGAAATATATTACCCTAAAACCAGTTGTGTTAAGAGGACAAATAGATTTTGCTAAAATTTTGTCAAATGGATGCCATTTTACCAATTTGACAAAACTTTTACTAACATTTTGTAAGGAAAAACATCCTTTTGACAAACTTTTCTTGTTAATTTAGGGTTAAATATTCGAATGAAATTTGAAAATACAATATTTATATTTAAGATTTCAAGAACTTCAGGAAGTAAGATAAATCTTCGGACAGAAACCAGTGTTACTGTGTTATCACACTTGCACATTAAAATTTTAATATGATTCACATTAATTGTCGCCGGAGAGAGTCCAAATGTGTAATTTGTGTGTTTTGAATCATTTTATATTCAAAATTTGATCTATTTGTTGATAAAAAGATAGACTTGTCCCGCAAAATTTGATATAAATTGATTTATAGCAATTATGCGAAAAATTAATGTGATTTTCTCTTTAATTTTTTAATGTGAAAAATATTTATGCTTTAGGTAAATTTTTGCAGGCCAAGTCCACTTCTTTATCAATAAATAGAAAAACCCCCAAATATTAAGTGACTCAAAAACACAAATAACATATTTGGACGCTCACAAGCGACAATTAATGTGAATCACATTAAAATTTTAATGTGCAAGTGTGATAACGCCGTTACAGTACTACAGCAATAGCTGTGACTTTTGGTGGAAAGGTCGAATCAACAAGATGAGCAAGAGGGAGACTTCTAGCTATGTTCAATGCTTCCCGTGGGTATTTTTCTTGTGCAGAAGGAGCAAGAGACGATGAAGCAAAATAGCAAGAGATAATCTGACTGAGCTCACACCCGAGATCTTCAGCTTTTGGTCAGAGTGAGAGAAAAAAATATGGTAGAAGTGCCCAGAGAGAGAGGAGACTCCAGTCAAATGGTGAGTCTGCAGGTAAAACACCTCCTCGGACAAAAGTTCAATATAACAATGTTGATGGAATAGAAAATCTCACTCTCTCAACCATCTCAAACAGGCGTCTCTTGCAAGCTCATGGATGTGTAGGCGAGGAAAACGTGTTTTGAAGTCTTCAGCCAAGACCAGACTGAAAAAGTGAACAGGCTGATTTTTTGGGGGAAGTTTTTCTGGAAAGACTGAAGTGGTCGGCAGTGTGGAAATTTTGTTGTGTGTTTTCTTTTTTCTTTTCAACTTCACTCACATGAGAAATGCGTATTTTTGAAGCTCTCTTTTGGCTTGGTGGGGTCAGGGAGGAAGAAAAGAAGAGTCATATAGCCAACACATACAGGGACAAATACAATCAATGAACTCACACAGCTACACTCTACTTTTTTACCAGTATCAATGAATGAATGATGACAATGAAGAGACTATAGTTCGCACCAGCAAGGCTATCACCAAGCAGAAAGGGGTCTGGCCAGGTTTCAATCGGAAGCTGGTTTTTCGAAGGGGACAACTCTGGGATGTACACAGGCTTTGACCTTAGGATGAGGAAGCAAGGAATGTTTTTTTCTTTTCTTGTATTTTGACATTCAAGCTTTAGAGTTCATTCATCGGAATTTCCAATTCACTGCCTCTACCTCTCTCTCTGTCTCTCTCTCTGTTCCCCCTTTTCTGGCCAGGGTACTCTACACATATTTTCCCGTGTGCGTAGAGGAATTAGAATAAAATTCTCCATTTGCGTGGCTTTACGTGCGGGGGAAAGGTGTTGGAAAAATCGTGGGTGAATGTAGGAAATTGCGAATCGGACTGTAGGACAAGGTTTATGCCCACTTTTCCACCATTGAACACACCGTCTCACCCATTGTGAATTCTCGCGGGAATTGTTGCATATAAACACAAGTTAGAGGTAGAAAAAAAAGCGCAGCATTGAAGGGAAAAAATATTCATGGGAATGATAAAACAAATGACAACGATATGGGTGCCTACTTGCCTACAAATAATTTTTTTTTTAAGTAGAATGAAAAAAAAGAACCTGCCAAACAGAGACAAAGCGCAAGGAGGCCCCAGTACCAGAAAGCTCCCTCCCTGCAACATTCACGGCCATCTGTGGGGGCACAACCTCATGTTTTGTACAAAATATTCCCAGAGTCACAGAGCGTAGTAAAGAAGATCAACCTCCAAAAACTTACACAACAAACCCCAAGTGTGTGTGCCACAGTGCAAGTGAGAAAATTTCATTGATTTTTTTTGTCCACCGGACCACTACGATTGGCAATCGCGATGGGGCGCTCGGGGGACACCACGCACCACCTCTTCCACTACAGTCCGCGCACCTGCACACCATCCACCATCGGTGGGGAACACCTGGAGCACCCTTGGTCACTTATTTTGACTTCACTTCACTTGACTTTACCCGAGTTATCGCCATTGCAAACACTTGCTATTGAAATTTCCACTAAAACTTTGCTTTTCGACTGAATATAATGACATTAACAAGCGCCATCTGTGGTAGATATTGTTGACTCTCATCTATTCACCATATTTCCCTAAAGTTTGTACAAAAATTGTCTTACACCCAAACGAAACGTTAAATTGAAATCTGTGGTGAATTTCATAAATTTCCAAAATGTAGGCAAAACTAAAGAGATGCAAATTCATTCGCAATTTTTTGTCATTTCATCATGTTAAAATCAACATGAGATAAAATGATTAGAAGGAGGTTGAATTACTTCTTGAATTGCACAAAAGATTTATTATATTCAGTACTAAATACGCAGTCATTAATTTATTATTTAAAATAAATTTTCTTCTGTGATTCTTTCATTTTCACAGCTATTGTGATGCTTCGATCCGATTAATTTTGGATCGATCTCATATTCGCAAGGTAGAATAGAAATAAGCACTACATGTAAATATAACTAACTTTATTTTATTTAAAGAATATTTTAATTATTTTTCTCAAATTCCTTTTAATTCTTTGCTTTAAATTGATCATTAGTAAGTTTAATTTTTTATTTTCATTGTAGCACACTACACTTTCTGTTTCTCTTGAAAACATTAGTAGTACGGGTTCAGTTTTTCCAACTAGTTTTGTATTAAAGCCTAAGGCATTAATAAAGTAGTTTAGTCTACCCTAAAACCTCGTCTTGCACATTATACCCTAGGAACACTTAAGACTAAAGTCCAGAGTCGACTAAACTCAAGGGGGGGATATTAGGGTCGGAAGTAGTGTACAGCTGAAAATGAAGTGCCTGGAAGTCTTTAGAAGTGGAAGGACCCGAAAATAAAGTCTTCTCTGGCTAACTTCGTATTTTGCAGACTATACGCTACTTTCAACTCAGATTTTTAATACACGTGGCAGTATAATTTGAAAAAAAGTTTGTTGATATTTTACAATGAGATACAATGATAATGAAATGACTGGGAAACCTAAACAGATATTGTAGTGAGACTACTGCCACACTGGACAACGGGGCTTGAAACCTTCGGATACTAGAAGATGTAGGGAAGCATGAAAAAGCTTGTTTTGGGATTATCGGCCTCTAGGACAGGTTCGAAGTACGCCCTAACCTGTGACCAGTCCAGATTAAACGGGCAGATCGGGATGAGTTCCCTAATGGTCCCCGTCTTTAGAAGTCAATATTGAGAAAGGAATTGACTGGATTGTCGATTTTGATGTGTGGACATGTAGAGATGGAATTAGTGGACAGGGCCGGAACTCCTGCGGAAAAACACCCGATCTCTTCCACGATCGGCACTACTTTGTCCAGTCGCACAGAGGCTTCCCACCTGTACCAACTGGTTTTCCACAGTAGCACAGCCACTCGATATGAAGAGGAGAGGGAATGTTATAGGGAAAACGGGATCCTTATCCATTCTCAAGTGAATAGGGGAAATGCGGGGATTTTTTTTTGAAAATAGTGCCATTCGATTAGTGAAAATCGAATCGAATCATTTAGTTCAATCTCTATAAAAGAATCTGCGGTACGAAAACATATGGACCCCTTGAAAGCTGACTAGAACCAGAAAGACTCTCCAAGACAGTTTCAATATAAGAAACAACAGTACATTTTTTTTAGAGACTCTCTTTTTCAAAAGTAGCTCCACTAATGTCTTAGAAAATCCATAGAAAGAAATTCTGTTGGTCGTAAAACACAGATAATATTAAAATATCGTTGTATTAATTAAATTTTTCATAATTATTAAATAAATTATTGATTTATAAGTATGAGAAGTGCAAGAAGTTCTAGAAGTATTGCAGCATTTTTGGGAGTCTTCCGAAATGATGGATGTGCGAAGGGGTCTTTCATACAAATTGTAGAAGTGTCTGGAAGTGGTGTACACATTTTCACCCTAATATCTCCCCCTTGACTAAACTCATTCATAGCCAAGTCAGTTCCTGACACACTACAAACGAGGCTTAGCATTCACTGTTATACACGAAACACAACTTTTGTGGTTTTTTATGCAGATATTTTCATTGCAATGTACAAGTACTCTATTTAAAATGAAACATTGTAAATTTATATATCTCAGTTTACGTGAAATAAATTATTGTTAATTACAATTATTTGTGAGGTGGAAGCTATCTCGCGACTTAAGCCAATTTAGGTGATTCTAGTGAATATTTTTTATTGCTTTACGTGAATTTTGAAGTAATTTTACAAGTAGTTTCATTTTCAAAAGAGCATGGGTGAATATCAGTAGAAATATTTGCAAAAAACCCACGAAAGTTATGTTTTGTGAGTACCAGTAAATGTTAGACCTCGTTTACAGTGTGTCAGTAACTGACTTTGCTATGAACGAGCTTAGTCGTCTCTGGACTTTAGTCGTAAGTGTGTCCAGCACATTAAGGAAGGTGATAATTTGGGTCAAGAAACTCAAGACTATTGCCCAGAAGCCAGGAAGTGGCGAAACGAGACAAGAGAATGGAAAAGAAAGTGATTGTGCTTTTTGAGAAGCGACCCAATCCCTCATATATTATGCGTTGCAGCACTGAATTTTTTACAGTTAGCAACGCAAGATGAACAAGGATACAGTAGACTCTCTCAAATTCGGGCATGTGGAACCGAAATGTCAGCCGAATTACACAGAAATTCGGGCGACATGTGCATATAGATATTGAGTTTACACACTGATTTATATCGTAAATTGCATGAAAATCCCTCAATAATCACATCAAAACTAAGACAAACCATGCCAAATTTGAGCATATTTGATTCATTTGATAATCATAATCAAACTTGAAAAATGACAACAAACTTTTTTCAAATGGAACCGCTGCCCGAATTAAAAAGTAGCCCGATCTTAAAAGAGCCGTATTTGCGAGAGTCTACTGTATCTACATTAAAGAGTGTCTCCAGAAGCGACTTCTAACTCTCTTTTAAAACCTTTAGATACCTTTTGGCCTGATCTATAGCATTATCCCATTATGCGAAAGCCACCCTATGAATTGGTCCAGAAAGAACAATATATTATATGTTAAAAAGACTTTCAACACGCCCTGCACTCCGGAAGACTACCCGATTGAGAAAAACTGGATAATTTTGAAATCCGATCTTAAGAAGAAGGTAGGGCCAACTAAAAACTTTTCGGAATTTTAAAAGAAGTGGCAGAAGGTCGTTCCTTCTTCAAATGCTTTTATATAATCCAAAGCAAATGTCTTAGAAAAAAACTTGTTGAGAAATTATAAAAAAAGAACGTAGGGAACCTTAGGTCTCAATATTTCGTACCGTCTACTGCGTCTACTGTATATCTGTATGAAATTTTCATTATTTATTTCAGAAACTATTAAAGAAAATTCTCACTCTTTACATATTTCTAAATCTGGTAATAAAAAATATTGAGAAAAAGGCGCTTAAAGTATTTTCACGATTCAACCTATCCTAATTATATTATTATTTGGGTTGGGGCTTAAAATTTCATTAAAATTTTTGCCCAAGTTTACACTCTAAGTTTCGTAGTCTTATTCCATTTAACTTGAAACTTTGGGAAAACGTCTTTAATATGTTGTACAATTAGTTTATTAAAGAACAATAGATTTTAAAAATTTCTACCAAACGATCACATTTTACTATAATATTTTTTATATCATAAAGAAAGTAAAAATAAAAAAGAAATGAATACAGTAGGGTACCCTTATAGTTATTACAAAATTAATCTTGCATTATTTATCTGTTAAAAAGCATAAGCAAAATTTGAAATGAAAGAATCACAGTTCTCATAAGTTTTTATGAGCTTATCCTTATTTCCTATGGAAACTTGAAAGCATACAGGAAAGGGCGGGGCAATCAAATATAAATTTTTTGAATAATAAACTAATTATAATATAAATAGGAAAATGTTGAAAATTTAAAAATAGCTAAAATCGCTAATATTTACATGTTCCGTAAATTAGTCTTTAAAAATAATTCAGCTACCTGAAACTACCCAACTGTCCGTTAGTAGTAAGGTGATTGATCATCTTGTGAAGGAAACATATACCAGAAAAAAGACGTTATGTATTAATTCGACTTGATTTATATTATTTTAAGTAACAATGTACATTATATTGTGTGAAATACAATAAGGTTTCATTTTCTTGTCAACAAATTCACTCACTTAACATAAAAAAATCACCTAAATTTTAATCACTCTTGAGCAATTTATCAAAAATCTAAATTCGATACAAATTGATGCAAAGCACAGAAGTTCATTCTGAGAAAATACATTATTAGTTTATCGTATTATTTCCATTGTTATCTTGTTTATTTGAAATTAAATTATCTACATTTTGATATGTTTCACCTAGAAAATTAAAAAAGAAAAATGGATTAGGAAAGAAATAAAAGAATTCGTCTAGAAGATCCTTCAACACTTGCTCAATCAGAGACAAATAAACGCGATTGTCCTTCCATAAATATAGAAAAAGATTTTTTAACAATTTTTTTTTCACATTTTCTTAATAAATATAGTTCTGTTTTTTTTTAAGTATAGAAACATGTCCTCGGACTTTTTTCTTTGTAATAAAATATTTACAGCACAGTGTCGTTAAAGATGGTTTTGTAAATGAGATTTTAAAGAAAAAAAAATGATCGATAAATTAACCAACTTGTAAAAGGTAATTGTGTGAAATTTTAACTATCGCATATGTACGGTATTCAATAATCCATTTGGAGTTTGGGTATATTGGCCATATCGCCACTAAATCAGACTCTCATTTCGCTTATTGCCGCCTGCGGTACTTGCTGCTGGCCCGGAGGAGCTTTCTGCTGTTGCAGGTGGTACTGTTGATGTTGGTGATTAAGGCCAGATAGAAGGGGTGTGTTTTCTGGTGGACTGCTGCTGTTGCTGACGCTGCTCCCGTTCCTAATGGGTGGTCGAGGTGCCCGTACAGCACTTCCATTTGGCTGTATCTTATTCAAATGTGGCTCTATGGATAGCAAAGTGAAAAAAAAAGAATTAAAATTCAAATGCTCATCTCCCTACGACGCCCCTAAAACCAGCTGGAGACCTAATGAATGTTAACATAGGAGAGAGCGGAGTAATTTCACACAACGGAACTTTTCTGTATTGTAATATTGTGTAATGCTCTTTTAGTGAACTTAAAGGCCAATTTTGTCAAATTATAGACCTATCGAACTGCATTAAATTTTCTACATATTGAATTTTATTTGTTCGAAAATACAAAATGACAAATTTTCCGGTTATGGGTGTCTATGGACAAAATGTTCATCTGAGTTATCATCACATCCAAAAATTAATGAAATCGCAAGGGATAATTCTGAGATATAGCAAAAACATGATTTTGTAGGGAATTGAGTTCATGGAAGGTAGTTTCCGTGAAAGAACTCGTTAGAGAATGCTGTTTTAATAGGGGTCTCCGAAGACCGGAAGCCAATATTTTTTACCTTTGAAGCTCCAGAACTTTGATAAGTTGAATAAAAAGGATTATACTGCACTATCTTTGAGTTCGAGCAGCAAAAAATGTCTATGCTGAAAGGACTTTAATTAAAAATATTGCCGGGACCGAAAAAATTTCGCGAATTCGTAATTAGAAATATAAAATATCCATAGAACATTCATCATCTGATTATCAATTTAAATTCAATTTAGATTTGAGTTCGGAAAAAGGATTAAAACATATGCAATACGTTTGAGAACATTTGAGAAATAATTTAATTTTATAAAATTTACGCGACATCGCAAGTGTGGCAGCAAGTCCTCGCAAATTCGTTGGTGAGTTGAGTTTTGGAATTTTTCGACTAGCGAATTTTATTATCTATTTTGGTCACCGAGAACAGTTTGTTCGACACGATTCTTTACCCCTAAAATTCAATTCACAATCAATTTTGAGGTTGCCAGTAAAGAATCTGTCTTACCATAAGCTTAATGAGCTTATCATTTTTTTTAACACCAAACTACACATTTGCCAACCTTTTCTATTATAAAAGACGAAATGAAAGAATCAGGAGTTTTCGATTTACTAAATTATTCAAATCTGCATTCTATTCTGTACACTCTCTGAAGAATGAAATGACTTTTATCAGGATCTCAAAGCAAGAAAGACAATACTTAGTCCTTCGGGCATTGCCCTCGAAAAAAAGAGCTGCTCATGTTGTAGATTTCTTTGGGGATAGAAGCAATTAAGCTTTCTTTAAATCTATCCCAAGAGATGAAGAATGAATGGGATTGGCAGTTGTAGTGTATATGCGTCGGATTTCTTTTTATACATTCGAAAGCTCACATTTTATCTTATTTCAAGTCTCAATATTTCTGTATTCTAATTGATAGAAAATAAACCACAGAAAAAATATAGTGCGCTTTCTGTATAATGAGCATTGTCTACGGGGAGTATTTGTCATGTTATACTATTGATAGGGGTAAAAATAAATTATTATTATTATTATTGTTCTATGCTTTCACTGTACATTGTTCAATGAGCATTTTCTTCTTCAATCTTTTTTGAAAAGTTTATAATATAATATTTAAAAAAAATCTACAAGAGAAAATGAAAAAGAAAATACTTCTCGGGTTGGTTCTCACCCAAGTAAGAATTTCTTCTCAATATGTTTTGCAGAATTCATCAACTACGACCATTACGACATTATATTCTACCAGGCAATATGAAGAACGAAATGCTTCTTGGGTCAGTGTCGATTTCAAAATTATTTAAGACAAAAAACCAATGATCAATAAGAAATTATATTTGGTCAGAGTATTATTAATTTAAACCTAAAAATTTCAAATTCTTTACAAACCTGACCTTCAGTGCTAAAAACCTAAATCTGCTCTCCAATTCAGAGATTAATCTTAAAATGTTAAGTCTTTAAATCTGCTTTTAAAGTCTGATAAGCAATTTACGATAAAGATCTTTAATTTTAAATTATCAAATTTCTCTAAGCTTTTGAGTAGAAAATAAGAAATTTCACAATAATGGAAGCTTTTCTTCATTATTAAAGCCAACCAATTTTAAAGCAGAAAATGTTGTGTCAAGTAAAACAGATGAAGCGTCATCATTAATATTTAACTCAGAACTGGAAATATTTAATATTGACTTAAAATATTTAACATAATCGTTGCGCTTTCTTTATCTCAGTATTGAGAGTATAGGTAAAATTTATTATGTAACATCTAAAGAGGTTGTAGGTAAAATGGGAACTCTTTTATTTTCTCTTTGCCAAAACTTTTATGATAATTTCACTGTATTTAAAGTACTAAAAAAGTGAGTAGTAGTGCTTAAATTTAATTCTTTTGCTGATCAAATCCAAGTTTTACACTGCTCATTTATACAGTGCCACTATTAAAACGCAACGTGTGAGAAATAAAAAAAAAACTTTTAGCACATGATTTGAACTATCCTACGAAATGTGTATTGTGATGGCTTTTTTTACAACACTTATTTTTTTTACAATTTCAGCGTATATTTTAGGTAAAATTCTTAAAATCCTGTGTTGCTTCCTGTGAAATCCTCTTTCAACATTGATGGCCACCAGTAGGAGCCCTATTAAGGGATTAGGTGGGCCGAAATAGACAAAAAACCGTGTATCTTACTCTATTTTTTTCCTACAAAATAAAAAAAAAGTTATTCAAGCTCTTGGCCATATAAAACTACAATATTTAAACTGTATTTTCTGGAAATTTTCATTTGAAAAAATTTAAAAATTCAGCCTCTGGAGTTTGGTGTTCACAATCCCTTTTTCAAAAAAAAAACTTTTTGGTGGACAAGATTTCTCAAAATTGGTTCATCTGAAACACAAAAAACCAAATATTTCCTGTTAGTTGATTGGTTAAACTAGTCAGTCTTTGGACGAAAGATTTTTGAAATAAATGAATTTTGACATTTTGGGAGAATTTTTGAAGATTAATTTATGATTAAGCAAACATAAAATCCTGCGTTCAAGGACTAGTTTAACTCATAAGCTAACAGGAAACATTTAGGTTTTGGATTTCAGAAGAACAAATTTCGAGAAATCTTGTCCACCGAAAATTATGTGTTTTTTTTTTCAAAGAAAATTTCAAAAATCATTACTCAATGGCTGAATTTTCAAAATTTTTAAATGAAAATTTTAGAATCTGTAGTTTAAAATTTGTACTTTTATAATATAAGTATGTCTAAAAGCTTGAATTGAATAATTTTTTTATTATGCTGAAATATTATACAATTAGAGAAAATATGATGATTTTTTTTAGTCTTCTTGAACCCTGTAACCCCTTAAAAATATTTTCCAATTTCCTATATTGAATAGGTCATGCCCTTTGGCATGGATCAGGCTAAAATTTTAGTATGTTATAACTGTGCCTTATAACCTATCAAACAAAAAAAAAATTATGTCTTTCGGGCGCGCCTGACCTGACCCGAACTGTAAAAGTGGTGGGGGTTCACTGTTTATTTTAATTTTACACGGATTTTATTTGACCGAATTTGATAAGACACAAAAAACCTAATTACAAAAAGCTGCAGCCTTCTACAACATTTAAAAAAATGAACTATTCTCCCTATATCAGGGGCATGACATTTCCTATGTTTCTAGCGATCCGAAAAAACTTTTGAGTTTATTACCTGTTTTCTGTCATTGTAGAATGAATTAGCAAAAAATACTAATACAAAATAAAAGCCATTTTAATAGCGAAGAGACAACCGAAAACTCTAAATTGTCAACCTACGTAGTTTTGGAGATATCTCGTGAAATGTGTACGAAAACAGGGAAAAAATTACACTAAAACCGGTCGCATTTTTCAGAGCTAATGTCACCCCTCTGCCCTATATCATTATTTTCTCATATTACACTATTTATAATAGCATTTTTAAATTGATTTTTCCCATTATAATACTATGACATATTAATTACATGGCCTCAATTTCAGAATATTTCGACTTGACTCATGTTCAGAATCTCATTTGCAATAAGCCGATCTGTTCATCGCTAGTTTTTAACCTGCTAGTACTAAATTTCTGTATGAGTAGCCCTAGAGTTCATAAATACACTTATATTATAGTAAAATTTTTGTCACGATATCATTTGTATACTTGTTTGTATGAGATATTGAAAAATTCAGTAAGCTCTATTGATATCATAAAAATGTATAAAGCCAAAAATATTCAAGAACCATTAGTTTCATCGTAGCAATTGCAGGGGAATTCTGTAACAATATGACAATGTCATATGACAAATTTTCGTGACAAAATCTCGAGCAGGATGCCATTAAAACTCGGTGAGCATCGAATGACCTTTGCAAGGAGCTCTATGAAGCTGTTAGTAACTGATACAATTCTGATTTTCGATTAGTTTTTCTGAACTTACTACATAAATATTTTATAATTTGTCATATGACATTGTCATATCGTTACAGAACTCCCCTACTGAATAAAAAAAGTATTGAATATAGGTTAAAGCAAATGAACATTTTGAAAGTACATTTAAGGTGGTAAAACGAATATTGCTTTTTTGTTCAAATTAATCATAGGCTTTTATATTATATTTTAATCTCGTTAAAAGTTTAATCAATTTTCGAAAAAAATGCGTTGAGTATATGTGAATTTCCTACTAATTTTTTACAAAATATTTTGCAGTCGTAAAAATTCAAATATGCCTAATCCTGAGAAAAAAATATATAGGAAGTAAGGCACCAAATTTTGAGTGCTATAGATATTAGGGCTAAAGAAGGGTGCATTTGTGTGAGAATAGAGATATAAAAAAGCTATAAATGGAATATTTTGCGATAAATTTTCATCATCTAATTGAACTTTGTCGCTTCTGCTCCATTTGCTGCCAAATAGACATTGAGATGCATGATAGAGCAATGCTATGTGTGTGTTCAAAAGCCAGGATAAAATAGGATAGAATTTTAAGGTTTTAGAGTGAGAATTTTGTGGTGATGTTTCTACATGAGTAGTACAAGTCATGTTGGGTTTAAAGTTGTGCACAAGTGATTGTATAATTCAATTTTTTTTTCACCCACACCCTTTTCCAACTTGCAGAGGTTCACAAGAAAACTTTCCTGCAGTTCTTCTAATGTGATAATTTGAAGAGATAGAGGAATTTAGCATGGTGAACCATATACTACTGTACTATGAGTAAAACTTGTTCAATTCTCCCTCTGTTGCCCTTCCTGAAAAAACACTCCCCCTATGGTGCTATTTCATGGGGAAAAGAGTTTTCCCACTAAATCGAGTAGAGAATCCCCTTTTCAAATAATTAAATCGACCTTCTCGTCCAATTTAATTACATCACACACAACCAGAGATTGCTCCTCGTGAATATCCAAGTCAGTGCCAGAGTGTCAGAGGGATATAATAAATTTATATTATTTGTTTATAAAATTCTCAGTGCCATTCATGGCGCAATTAAAATTTACTGCCATGGGCATTTTAACACCATTTCTCGTTGTTTTGCACAGATGGAAGTATCTTTGTCCATCTTAGAAGCATGTTGCCATAAATTTTAAGCGTCAATTTTCAAAGATATATCCTGTCGTTTTCCCATGAATTTTGTATTTCCGGAAGAATTTCCAAAATGTTATAACAAATTTACATCAAGAACCAATGTAGAACCCCTGGGAATGCTTAACACATGGCGATTTTCACTGAGATTCTTAAAGGTCTTAAATTGGGAGCAATTTTCATCAAAAATTGCATTTTTGAAAGAATTTTGATGGTTTCGCCTACAGCACTGCAGACAGAGGCCTTAGGATTTTCATATTTTATATTCTACTGCAGGAACACGGAAAAATTACAGAAAAAGCAGTAATAAGTACTTTTGATTTTTTGACTCTCCAAAATTTGTACCTTGCATACCCCCGAAGACTTGCTTTTGGCAACATATCTTCGTGTTTCAACGATTTCTTAACCCATTCAGTCAATGTACCAGAAATACTTGAGATAGAATATTTTGGGATTAGTTTCCTACAGATTAATAGATAAATTTTTTGAAAAGATTTTTTTTACCTTATGGAGGCGAGGGGAGCTCTTGCCAAACACACGGTCACTGAATTTAAATTCTGTGAATTAATTCATTACAAACCCTATTGATTTAGATAGAGTAATTATCCAAGAAAACAAATTGTCAACTAGAATTCAAATCAGGAAAGAGGCCAATTTTAACAAATTCGACGGGTTGTAGAATTTTCCGTCCGCCATTTTGAGCTAAAATTTTGCAAGACTTTTGCATGACTGTCGGACTATTTTTCCCAAGTAACTGAAGGAGTAAATTTACTAAAAATCCATTCCCGACAGCAATTCGGATAAAAATTGCCTAGGAATAAATCATTTAAATCACTCAATTTGCGTATGATTTATAATACCATGGTAAGGAATGGGTTAAACTGAAAAATATTTCCGAAACAAAGATTTTGAGAAAAGTCATTCACGTTTCTTTGGATATCTCCAGACTTTTAAGGCAGCTTTATGGACCTTTTCCAGACGAGTCCCACAAGAGTGCAGGAAGCCCTTTACAACAGTCCGAGCAAGAATATGTAAAGATAAAATATTTGTATCTTGTGATCGTTACAGGTGAGAAGACGGAATAAAGAAAGGAAAGGAATAATGAAAATTTAGAGACATGAGACCTATAATAATTGATAAATAATATTTCTTCTTTAGGGGGAAGTGGGGTACCTTTGAATTGGGATACCTCTGAAATATATGTTTTTTTTTACTTACTTATATTCAAACAGAACTGACTGAGCCTTATCATAATGTAATTTAACCTCAAAGTTGGTTCAGTTTCATTTAAAAATATTAAGTAATAACCCTATTTCAAAAGTGCCCCAACTCAATGGTTCCCCACTTCCCTCTATATATTTTGAAGGCGGAATCTTCAACAAAGTCGATTACTATTTTTACTGCTCGAACTCCACAGTGAGGGAAGTATAATATTATAATCCCACGATTTTGAGTTATACATATTACGATTCTTTACCCCCCCCCCCCTGCCAAGGGGTCTTATTAATATTTGGTGATGGTCTTATTAATATATGTGGCAATATTTTGTAAATCTGAAGTTTCCAGTTTTTTGGCGAGGCAGAAATTTCGTCTTTATAAGAAAGTCCCGTTGAATTATTCCTTAACGGTTTTTCATGTCAAAGGTTAAAAAAGTTCTTGAGAGCATGTTTTTCAACCGAAGGGTATAATATTTGAACTCGTCGGAAAGGTCTTGGAATTTCCGATAAAACTGTAACGGTTATGAACCAGTAATGGACCAATTCATAACCGATAACTAATTTTTATCCGAAATTCAATTATATTGCTCCTAAACCTATTTTGGGTGACCTTCTGAGTGATTCATTATTCATTCTGTTCAATAAAACGGTTGTGAATTGGTAAACTCTAAATTATTCGAAAGTATTTTTTTCAGTAATAGTGTCTATGTGACGAGTTCGAACATTCCGCAAAGCTGGGACACTTTTCCATCCTTTTTTCTGGTTTTATTGCGAAAATGGCTTCAATGTTTCTTTTTTTTTAATTTTCAGATTGAATACCTACTTGAAAACATTGAATATTCAAAGGACAAAAATCAATCACTCCATCAAAGGACCTAATCCGATTTGGTTAAAATGGATTTTTATTTCTAAAACAACTCTAGAAATTTATTTTATTTTATGATATTATCTACAATAAGTCAGATATTTCCTTTTTATATGGATCGACCTCTATTCGAACTTTCTATTGTCTTTTTTATGTAAAATATTTAAATACGCTAAATATTATTTTAGAGCAAGTATGCATTGAAATAACTTAAAATTTAAAAGTCAAATCCTTAAAATTTGTATAGTCTTAAAAGTTTTAAGATGATTTTCTGGTTAATAATTTATTTAGCAGTTGTAACCGATGGTAAGCCATTATGGACATAAAATTTACGAAAATGATAAGCCAGGGCAGAGCTCTACTTCGTGAGTTCGAGCATTTGGCAAAGCTGGAACGCTTTGCTATCTCTTTTTTACGATAATCACATTATTCAATTATACACGATAGTCGTATTAATTTGCTTCAATGTATAGAAAATCTCTGTTATTATCGTTTCAATTTAAGAATTCTGCTGAGCAAATTTCAATTCGTTTTCTGTACAAATTCTGCACAGCATTGAATGCTTTCAAATACTTGCATTTAAGAGATAGGAATAAATAGAAAAAGTATAGTGTTTTATATATATTTAATCAACGATTTAATACGATATAAAATATTTTAGTCGCATTGTGCTATATGCGAAATTTTGAATGCTTTCAAGCTTGCAAGCATTATCTAACAGATAACGAGATTAACTTAAGACTTTTTTTGTAATTGATTATTTCTCTAGCTTCTGAAAAAGTTAAAAAATAATCATACAAAACTTTAAAGTTTATTACTAAATTACACATAATACCATCATAAAATTTCAAGGGAGTGAGTGAGTTGTTTACTGCGGTATTTAAATGTTAACATGAATATTATAAGGAGGATTTTCCCACAAATCTGAGAGACCTGCAGGCCATCTTTACGTCCTTATACATCCCAAATCCTCTTGCAAAACTTTACACTCATACATTTATTTCCTCCAGGCTAATTTTCTAAGTCTGATTTAGATGTACTCATTACTGAGGAAAAAACTTTTTCTTTCCAGAGAACATCAATTAATTTCAAGCAATGTCAGTTCTTCCCCAAAAATATATTTATATGTGTTGGCCTATTTTAGAGTCAATAAGTAGATTTTAATGGACAAATTTTTAGCTTTTAACAATAAATTCATAAAAATTTAATATTGGAGAAAGGTAACAAATAACAATTGGGTTTTTTTTATTAGAATAGTATTCAGGTGTTTACGTTTGCATTTTGTATGGAACTATTTCATGAAGCACAAGTTGAATTGATTATATTTAAAAGTTATCGAGGTTTTGGAATTGTTTGACAACAAGCATTTCCAACTAAATTTTTGCTAAACCATTAAATTCGAATTGTTGGAAATCGAAATTGGCTATTTGGAAAACGAATATTTGAAAGAGAAATGCATAATCTATTTGTCCAACATTTTGCAAATCTTTCACAGTTTCAAATATGTAATACTATGAAATTTATGTCATGGGATAGTGAGGATAAACATAATATACAATTAGTTTGTATGTGTGTATAATAGTTATATATAAATTATGTATGTTGAGAATTCAAAATTTTTTTAAATCTAAAAATTAGAAATTTTCTTTTAAAAGTTCCACCCAGATTGGTATGGTGTAGGGTAAGTGTGCCAAATTCCGGCCAGCTTGCAATTCCGACCACCTTCTTTGTTCCTTGAATTTCCATGAATTTTTAGTTTTTTTACACACTCTACTAAATTATAAATAATTATTGTCAAATTATACAATGCAAAACATTAACAAAAAATACAGCTTCGGCAAACGAGATGACGTGAAAAAGACATTGGAAGAATTCCCGAAGGGCAAGGAACTATGAGAATGAAGGTGGCCGAAATAGGGCACCAAAGCTATGTATACATTTTTATTCATTTTAAAATGAATTAAGAATGATTTTATAGTAAATAAAGACGATATACTGTTTACAAGTTTCCAAACAACACTCTTTAAAAAGAAGTAACAAAAAAAATCAATTGATATTAAAATTTTACATTTCAAACTTGAGACTTTGGCGCTTGCATGCAACTATGCTGAAATTTGGCACAATTACCCTACAAAATTTAATATTAGCAAAATTTTGACGGCAATGTGATTCTGCGCTAACATTAAAAGAAATACGAATGGATGAGTTTTCATGAAATACCATACACATCTCAAGGCAAAGTGCACCAAATTAAATTACATTCTTAACAAAGACCGAAAAGAAAATGTAACATCTTCGTTTTTGTTTATTTATTTTTCCAGCAAAGTAATTTCCTAATTAGATTTAATGGAAGTCATGAATTTTTTTTTAGGTGACTGAATAGAAAATATTTTCTTTAGCAAAATGTGTTATTTTGGTGAATGGCGAACATTCAATATTATGAATTGAATGGTGAATCGCAGGAATTGTATTGAAATTGAAATTACAAAAGGGAAAATTGTGGGAAAATGTGCGGATGAGATATTGGGTTAGAACTATTTCATCCTGTGTCATGTATTGTGGTGATAAAGTCGATTAAAATAATTATAAAAGTGGTCGATAGATGGGGAATGCTGGCATCTTTTGGAAGGGAAAACTTTTGAGAGCACATAAATTTGTAAGGAAAGGGGAGCTTTCATATTTTACACGGCACAAAAGGACCGGGAAGCTCGTCGTATAAATCACTGCACCACGAATGAATTTTAGTGTGACGGAAGTTGAGTAAGAAGTGAAAACTGGACTGGAGCCAATTTAACTCCTATGTGAAATCTCACTTTGCCAACTCCAAAACTAGCCTGTTCCAGCTTTGTGTCAAACTAGTCCACTGTTGTTTTAACAATTTTATTTTATTTTCTTTGAACTCAAGTGACTATTTAATTACATGCGATTTTATTACTTCACTGGTAAAAATAATTGATCCACATTTGATCCTTTTGCAAAGGATGGATCAAATTACCATGTTCTACTATGATAAATGTGAATTCAAAGTTTGAAATTTGATCCATCCTTTGCAAAATCATCCTTTGATCCTTTTATTTTTATCAGTTTTTAGTGAAGTTATAAAATATTCTTTGAGTCAAAAAAGTCAAGTTGAGCATGTTTTTGTTCTTGAGTAGTTTAAACGGGTCGAAACATTCTCATTTTCCGTATATACAAAACCATTTCATGGAGAAGGTTAGAAACAGCGGTAGAAGGTCGGACAGCGTAGAATGTCGGACAAATCAATTTTGAAGTTCTTCAATTTTCTCTAAATTTGACTGATGAGTAATCAATTACTTAAAGTATAACTAGACTAATAATATCCTAAAAATCCAGATTGATTTGTCTGACGTTCCGCTCTGCCCGATTTTCTTACGTTTTCTCTTCATTTTTAATCAAATGAATTTTATTATATTAAATGAAATCATTTGAAACATTTTGAAATGAAGGGATCTCATGACTCTGTGCTGTAATCGGTAAGAGTATCAGATGAAAAAATCTCTGGCTTGATTTTTGGTGCTGTGAGATCGTGCTCCGCCCGGTGCAAAATAAACAGACGTTCTGAAGAGGGGACTTTGACATAATTGAGATGAAGCAAACACTTGTAAACCAATAAACGCACAATATAGCCTACAATGGCCCTGTACATAAATAAACATAATTTAATTTATCATTTACGAAATGAACGTAAACTGTACCCGAGTTATAGGTATGCCCTATTCATTTTATTGGGTATTATTAATTGTATGAATTGTTTTTTTTGGAAAAATAAAACTTATATTATTGCTAAAGTTATGTGTGAGGGAAACTTTTCCATTTTTCCCAATTCCTAAATTTTGTCATTTATTCCTTAATTGGAAATAAATTTGCCTATCTATTTCCGGCTTAGATTATATATTTCTTTGAAAATATAATAGTTTATATTTATTTGTTATAAACACTAATCTGACAATGATAAATAATATAGCTATGTATAATTGTACAATTTTCCAAACAATATTTTAAATTAAATATAGCAAAGCAATCAGAATATGAAAATTAATTGCATTTTGTAAGAAAATTAAAAACTAAATGAATCATTTAATTTGGTTAATTCATAACTATTTTGAACCGAATAGTACTTATAAAAGTAATTCAATTTGCTTATAATAAATAGAATTAGTATAAAATTATAAAATAATTGAATTTATCAAAATTAATATCAATTTTCAGGTTTATTACCGGTTTATTAATAAAAAAAATAAAAGATTGATTGATATACTAAACAAATTTTTGTTCTTCAAAAATATTTATTTTTTTCATAAAAATTTACTTTGTTCCCTTCAAAAACCCCCCTCAGATATAATAAAATTGTATTTGAGTTTTTATCTATAATCGAAGATATTCTGATATGTATTTTTTGATATGGCGTTGAGCTCTTCTGATAATGTGATCTTTGTCTTCTAAATCATGACAAAATATAATATTTTCGAGAATGTTTTCGGTTTTGGGAACAGGGAAAAGTCCCTGAGTACCAATTTCGGTATAAACACTGACTAGGCATGACTACGGCATTGTTTTTGATCAAAAAATCACTAACAAAGAAGGATATGTAAATAAAATTTCTGAAAAAAGTTCGCTTCTATAGACGTTTCAAGTTCAAAAAATCCAAAATAAATTGTATGGAATGTGTCAATCAATATGCCGACAAGTTCAGCAACTTATTTACTGTTTCCCACAATTTTCCTTACTGCTTCAACGTTTTATTAGGTTTTTGATGTCCAGGACGAGCATCGTAACGATCGTAACTCACATGATCTAGCAGGTCTTTCGTAAAGAATCTATACCATTTTTTTAAAATTTAATTTTTGATCAAAATAGACTCTTTAAATGTCATACTTAACATTTCAAATACGTTTGAGCATTTGATGTTATTTTTTTAAAAAAATTTAATAGGGGAATGTAGGCATGGTTCGCACAGAGTGAACCTTCAAACAACGCAAATTTTCTCTTTGTTTGCAGAGAACTAATTCGTCATTTTTAGCCATAAGAAAGATAATTTAAGCTCATGAGACGAGATGAGAATTGGTAACTAAAAATGCAAAATAGCTGATCATATTAGTATATTTTGGGGACATGTGTACCAACATAACAAAAAAAAAAGAAAAATCGAGAATCGAATGTACTGAACCCTCAAAATTTGAAAATTCACCTTACGTTTGTATATGAATGATTTTTAACTTCCATCGGCCTAAATAATAACTTATAATATTGCAAATTGTAAAGTAAGTTGAATTTCCAGTTGTTAAATTTAAAAGTTGTTGAATTTTTGTGTGTAAACTCAGAAATTATTGATTTCTGTATACATTGATACGTTGAATTTTTATTTAATTTCAAAGTTTTTGATTTTTTCTGTCTTAGATATTTGTAATGTTTTTGCCCTTGTATTCGGGATTCCCTGTAATACAAGACGTTTATTTGATGCTCGGATAATTGAGGATAATACATAGGATGAGTATTGATTTTACCTTAAGTTCAAGTATAATGAAAAGTATTATAAAACCAATAGTAAGTAATATTTATATTTGAAATTTTGAAATAATGCTTTCCTATTCAAGTTAATAATGTGAGTTGATTGCCTGTTGTTGTACAATAGATTTTGCTTAAAATTCCCTATTGAGTTTTATGTACACACACACATCCTATATGTAACATATTCCGGATGTGAACGAATAGTCTTTGCTTGGGACAATGCAGAGGTATAGCGTAGAGGATCAAAGGCATGCATAAATAGTAATTAGAATGAGGTATTTACCATTGTTGCCCGCATTGCTGAGGGTCAGATTGGCAGTGTTTGTCTTTCGTGGCAGCGTGAGACATGCATCACCGCGATAAGCGGAGAGTTGACTGGTTTGCTGGACACCTCCACTTCCTGGTTTCGGCAATGTCATCATCCCTGACCCTGTGAAGCCTGTGGTGGTGTTGGTGGTACGATTGAGGGTGTTTTTCATTGGCACGTGTTCATTGCGGGTGCTCTTGTAGGGCGCCGAGTCGCTGAGGGGTATCTTTGTCTGCAGACATCCACCTGTTGTGTTGATTTGCATGCTGTTGGAACATATGTGGGGAGACTTGATGTCATTCGAAAGAAGTATTGTACCCGAATCGTGATTCTCTACGTCCACGATAACATTGGATGGCTGCGAGTGTCCCAGATGGTAATGGGCGTGCTTGATGGGATCGAATGGTGGTTGCTGATGCGGCATTCCACGTTGCTGGTATTGCTTCTGCAGACTCTTCACCTCTAGGCGCGTCTTGTCTCGCTGATAGTACACTCCCGCAAAGATAAGGACATTGAGAATAAGGAGACTGCACCCGATAGCAATCGTAACACTGAGGGCAGTGGAATAGGCAGCATATCCAGCTGCTTCGAGGCTGTTGAGGGTGTCTGTAGAAGCATTAATGGCAGAAGTTGGGCTTAGCGCGCTGTAATTTGCCACTGGCATACATGTTGTTAACGATAATGGCTCCATGGTGGTAATCCCTGTGAAAGAAACCCTTGTTAGACTTTGTGTGTTTCCCTTGAAAAAATATATTCACCGCAACTTCTATTGAATTTTCTAACAGAGCTTTACCAAGTTTCCTGGGTTGAATCAAAAGTTTAGCCAAAGAAAATTTTAACTTTTAACTTTAAATTGAGCTTCACAGTGTCAATGTACAGTCTGTGGACTAATTTTGTGAAAATAATTAAATTTCCTTAGTGGAGTAGTTGATAGTTGGAATTTGTAAAATTTGCAATTTGCATTTGATGTTGAAACAAAGTTTTAATGACTCATTCTGACTATAAAGCAAAATCAGTTTGTTTGTTATCTTTTTTTTATTGATTGACATTATTTTTGTTAATTTGAAATGTAAATTTCAATAAACTGCGTATAGCAATCAACTCTATTGCAGTTTTGTACTTTTTGCATCTCACTTAGTGCTAAAGATATTGAAAATATAGCTGAAGTAAATTCAGCAGTATTTTTGCAAAACTAAAAATTAAATTTCGTGAGTTTGATAACTAAAACCGAAACCTAATTTTTATGAATAAAATTAGTGCAATATTCTTGTTAGACGGAAAAGTGATAAGTTATGAATCATTCTGGAAACTTATAGATTAAAGTAATTCGAAACATTTTTCTTTTAATTTTTACCAATAAAATCTATAAATTTTCTAATAATTTTGATAAAATCTTGTAAGTTTCTATTTATTCTGAAGATTAAGGGAATGAAGGCCAAAATGCGGAAAAATCGATATTTTATTTTTTATGAGCTTCTAGAAAACTATACTACGTAATAAGAATTTTCATATTCTTATAGAACATAAAACTTTGGAGAAACCCACTTTTCTATCTCTACTATCTCTATCTCCAATGTGCTTTACAAGCAATTTTCTGAAGTGTATTTCATGAGAATTCTTAAAAATGTTGTGGAAAATGTAAAAAGCCATCAAGTAATTTGTGAAATTACTTCATGGTTTCAAATTATATTTTCCGTAAGGAAAATATTAATAACAAGGGCCTTAATTTTCAAAATTTGTATTAGGGTGGAATAACCGGCTATCGCCATGTTTAGGAAAAAATTAAATTCATTTAATCATAACTTTTGAATCCTTGTTACAAGATAAGTCAAATTTGACACAAAGTTACTTAGATGTATTGGCTCTAGATACGTGAAAACAATAATCCTAGAACATAACGCTGGACTACTTAAAAAACTGATTTTTATTAATAATGCAAAAATAACCATTTCGTCGCCACTTTTTACCATTTTTCGCCAGTTTTGTAAAATTTGTAACCACTTCTCGCCACCCACTTGAAAAGAACCACACTCGGTTATTTTAGGCAATGCTATGAAAAGAATACATTCACCATTTCTCTTTCCTTGTGATCACTTTATTATTACTCTCTTTAAATGATTTTTCTTCACTTTTATTTGAGAAATCAAATGATGGGGCTTTTGCAGAAAGTAAACAATGCAGATTTGACAACTGAGAATGTACGAAGTGAAGTTAGCGTCGCCTATTGAAAAGATATGGCGACAGGCGGTAAAATCAATTCCAGTATATTACCACTTCTCGCCATGCCTCATTTTTATACAAAAATAATATAAAATGAAATATTAATTGACTAAATACAAATTTTATGTATTCCACAAGTGCAATTAAATATTCAATAGACAAATTATCTACCCAAATAGGTATTTTTGGCCTGATGAAAATTTGACGACACTTAGTACATTTGGTAAGATATGTTGGATTCGATGCACTTGCTTAAAATATTGCTCTAAAAAGTGATCAAAATCGTGAATCCAAAACGAATAATTATTATTTTTCGATTCTATGCGTAGAAGCAGAAACAATACAAAAAAATTGCGACTCATTTATTTCATAAATTGCGAAAAATAGCCATTTCAATGTAAGTGGCGAGAAGTGGGGCACTGGCGAGAACTGGTGATTCCACCCTATTAATTTTCTTTGCTCAAATTATTAAAAACAGTGGACGTTTGATTAGGTTTATGAACTGTACTATAGATAGAAGATATTAAATTTTGAAATTTTTAGCTTATCATATAATTTGTCTTACGTTCTTCTATTTTTTATTTAAATATCTGATTTAATTTTAAAGCAAAACAGAAAAAATGGTATAAAAATTTATAATTCAGGACTCGTTAAACCTCAAAAACAAGTCTTTACTATAGATCAAATGAATAATTCCCTACGCTAATCTGTGCTCTTTTGTGGGTTAATACAATATTCACCAAAATTTTCTCGGTCACCATAAGAGCAGTGCTTTTAGTTATTTGTGCAAATAAATTTGGACTTTCCACTTACCACCTAATATAAGGGACTCATTAGAGTTGCGCCTCTTGTAGGACTCCTCGAAAAGCGACAAGCGTGACAGTGAGTCTGGTTTCACAAGACCCTCGTACAAGTCCATATTGTCGTGGTTTTTGAATAAATTATGCCGTCCAATAACATCCTCCATTCCAGCTCGATGGAGTTCGGGAATTAGACGGAGCCAGATGGAGAGTTGATGTGCTCGAAAATGGTTCTTCATGCGTGGCTTCATTCCTGTGGTGGAATAACCAAATCCACAATTGTGCCATCAAGGTAAATTTTATATCAATGCCCAATACGTGCTAACTCGAAGTAATTTATATACTCACCCATTTCCAAATACTTCTGATGGACGGGATCATATTCATCCCACACAATACTTTTAAATCGATTGCGCTCCTTCGTTGCAGCCAACACAGAATCGGGACGTTGATGTTCATTTGGATTCCTGGTAGAAAGGGGTATGTATGTATGTTGTTATTTTTGAAAAAATTCAAATCATCCTCTCGGGCATACATAGTGAATGTAAATGAGAATATGCGAAATGCTCTGAAGCATATGTAAAAGAGGATACTCATCAAATAAAGAACTCAAAGAGGGAGCGCAGAGCTCAGTAAATATAAAAAAAATGAAAGAAAAACAGAGGCAATATTCCAAATATTTGATGTTAATTCTATCTTATTCAAAAGAACGATAATTTGAACAAGAATGTGAATTTTCAAATTCATTGAAATTTTTTGTAAGAAATTTTTTAAAGAAATTGTAAAACTAAGTAAAAAATCTAACTACGAAACAACTTAAATGAAAAAAAATATAAAAAACCAAAACCTTATAGCTGCAAATAAAAAATTAATTAAAATGAATTATAACTTAGTTTAACTCGTAAATTAAGATGATATGCCTAGAACTAGTTAGAAAATTCAAGAGTTTGTCATCAATATTATATTTGCCCAAATTGAGTCAAAGTACGCTTTCGAATTCAGTCAAAGTACGTTTCATTTCGATTTCTTTTTAGTAAAAATTTAAATTAGAAATTCAGAAAATTCTTGTAGCACTTAGAAAGCCTGAACACCTTTTTTCATAATAACAATTTTACGAGACCGTTTCTTGGACTTTCAAAGAGTAATATAATTATTATCAAAAGAACTCACCCAGTGCGAGCAAAGTTGCTCCAGTAGAGGATGATTGATTCGGACAATGCCACTTCGGCTTTGGTATAATTATGTGGAAAATGACTAAAACCATCCACTAAAGGTGCTCCAAACACATATGGTAGATCTTCCCCATGAACTGTTCCCATGCGCTGAGGATAATCGCCCTCTTTGGTCTGGTAATCGAATACGTAGAAGAAGCACTTTGGTCCAGACTTCTCTTGACCAGGAAGGGCAGGTGGGGGAGCTAGGGTATCACCAGTGTGAACAAGAGGGGCCACGAATTGAGCATCTGATAGGGCTGCTACTGCAGCATCCCTCGTATTAATGGGATGTTGTGATGTTCTTTCCCAGTCCGTATACTCATTAACCACCTGGAATTGAACAATGAAGCTTCAGACTTAATCAGGATGAATCTCTAATAGCGATACTCACCGTGTAGAAAATCTCACTGAGATGAAAGGTGTAAGCATTCCGAACGTACGTTCTTATAATTTTATCTCTCCGCTCCCCTTCAAAGCCATTGAGGATATCAACATTGCTGAAACGCCATAAGGCTTCAGCAGTAACTACACCAAAGAGCAGATCATACCGGCGATATGAGTCATGAGACCGTTTCGATGTACCAGACGACAGTAATTCATCAGGGTCCTGGTTTGACAGTCCCGTTCGTATAACTACGCCATCAATTGATGGACCGAAAGCACTTAAATAGCTGGGTGCCTGAATGTTAACATTGAGCAAGTCATCTAGTGGTATCTCCCTTAGGCAGTCGACTATTTGTTCATGATTCTTAATTAGATCACTCGGTACAGTGCAATTGAGTTCTTTGGCTAGTTTCAGGGCATACACCACTGGATCTTCGACGACGGCCCACGAAGCGTACGCTGACCCTGACAGAAGAATGGCGCGATGGAAGAGACCTGGAACCATTGTGGGTGAGGTCATAAGAAAATTTATGCATGCGGCCCCACTTCCATGACCCGCAAGGGTCACAGCACCGGGATCTCCGCCGAATTTGGCGATATTCTGCTGCACCCAGTGCAGTGCCGCCATTTGATCCATAAGGCCATAATTTGCCACACGAGCTCGGATCTGAGGACTCGGATTGGCATTGAGAAAACCTGATACAAGGAAATTTTTATTATTTTAAATTAAAAAATTATTAAATTTCTGCTATATAAAACGTAATATGCAAAATCTCTTAATTGTATCACAGGTATCACATATATATATTTTTAATTTCCGAACAGTAGGGGAAACTGGGGCAAAAAGTCACAAATCGAAAATTTCAAAATTCAATATCTGCCAAGATAAATAAGATAGCGGCTTAATTTTTTTTCCATAGACAGCTTCCATAGGCCTTCTTCAATGTCGTAAGTTTGTTAAAATTTGAACAAGGCATTTAGAAAATAAAAAAAATATCGAAATTTTTATCCCTATTTTTGAAATATTTTCCGTGCAGAAGATATCAATTATAAGCTACTTATTTTAAATTTGATGCACTGGTGAATATTTCCCAAATTAACCTGGGTATTCCGTGAATACGAATCCGATATCTATTTTAGAATTTTATAAAGATTCTTATAATGACTACTTGGGGTAAAAAGTAACAAAAGCTATGGAGCAAAAAGTAACAAAAACCGAAACAATTTCTTTTGTCCCACGGTGAAAAGAAACGTCAATGCTATGTGTCGAAGCTTGTTGTTTGCATTGGTCAAACTATTTGCAGTTTTTTGTGTGTTTTTTTTTGTAAAATAGCTTAAAATACGCTTTTCTCGCTCATGTAGAGAAAACGGTGTTTTACAAAGGTGTAGAAGAATAAATTTCCAATGAAAATATGTAATCTAGGTATTTACTTAAATTTACGGAATCCCGTAATAAAGCGAAACAAAATGTGATAGTATCTCATGCCTGATACTATTTGCCCCAGCATTTTTGAGAATAATCACAAAATTACCTTTTAGAAAACGGCTCGATATATATAATTCCTTACAAAATACAAGAAAATTACTTTCACAGAGTTGTAGAGCGGTAAATTTTCTATAAAACTGTGCTATTTAGAAATTTAGGAGGTGCACGGGTAGCTTGTAAAAAAATATAATATCTGAGGGCCAATTTTTGAAATTCTAACTCGCACCCGCGAGCTCTTTAGTGGCCGAGAGAAATTGACTCGCACACTCCGGAAATTCTTGAGTACGTATAACGAGTACTTTATGTTATAAAGAAGTCGTTACAGAAGGATTTGAATCTATGGGGTGTGCGAGTGGATTTCTCTCGGCCACTAAAGAGCTCGCGGGTGCGAGTGAGAATTTCAAAAATTGGGCCTCTGTTTTGTGACTTTTTACCCCAGTCTCCTCTAATGATGATGGGCAAGTTTCACTGAAGAAACCTCTATTTGGTTCAGGTTTTTTTTTCTTTTATCTTTTTAGAAGAATGAAGAATAATATTCATGTTACAGAAGCAATAGCTTTACTATCATTATATCATTAACTTTGTAGTTTTTGTTGTTTGACTTCTGCAATTGATTTGCTAAAACTCTTGCAAAACTAAACTTTACAGAAATTATGGTTTTTACCAATTTCTGTACTATGGTGGTAAACTATCGAAGTAAAAGTGTAGATTAAACACTTATCGTAGCCCCTGAACTATTTCCCGTTCAATAAGTAGTATGTATGATGAAGTTTACAAGCTCTTACTTTCTTTGAAGATAATATTGTGCGGTTTTCACTGTTTTAATAGTTTGCGTAAAGTTCCTTAAGACTATAAGGAGCAGCTTCTTGTGTTCAATTTCATTCAATATTCCAGAATTTCAAAATTTTAAGGGTTTTTCTTTTGTTTTAAAAATTATAAAAATGCAACATTAAATAGAAAATGAATAATTATAAATATATTGCTTATAAATAAATGATAAAAATCTAATGATTTTTTTGTTTTTGTGTGCCTTAGAAATATTTCCTAAATATAAACAAATTTTAAACAGAGCATTCATATCAGAATTTCGGTATTTTGCAATTGTTTCATAAAGAAAAGCACAAGAGATTTATAGCATTTTTAAAAGTAGAAATTTACCTAAAATTCCTAATCGATAATTTAGTGTGACTACTACTAAATCTCCGTAACTGGCCAGGACTGAACCATCGTATGGATTGCCACTATTCCACTCAAAGGACTCCCCGTGTATGAACATAATAACGGGGAGCTTTTTCTCCGCTGTCGCAGCTGTGTGAGAGAATTGAGACATGACTTTGGGGCAAAAAGTAAGTATTTCAGTATGGGACGTGCAATCGATAGACTTACCGTAGACTGGTGAGAAAACATTAAGGTAGAGGCAATCCTCAGACTGATTCTGTAGAAAAGGCAAGAGACGCTTGAGATATTCCAATCTGCCTTTGGGCATCTTCTCCAGTGATGCCGTTTCATTGTGAATAGCTGGCAGACGCTGTGGGCAAACTGCACTGTATTTATCTGACACCCGAACGCCATCCCAAGGCGAAGGGGTACGTGTCGGACTGAATCTGAAAATTTTTCCCAAGTTAGTTTATTATGAATTATATGCGACTGTGACTAGTAAACATATATAGCACGTCTTGGGGGAATAGATAAAATTGTATTGAAAAAGTGAATGGAAAACTCTTCTCTTTTATGTAACTCTGCGAAAGTATCTTTCTAGAGAAATTCACGTCCACTTTCTATCCATTATATTTGTTACATGCTATTGTCACCATGATTCCTGCTCGTATACCAAGTACTTTGTTTCTTTAACTTGATATCCCTGTACTGAAGCAAAAAAATTGCTAGAGAGTGCTGTACTACACTAAGAAAAATTCTTATGTATAATTCTTAGACAGTGATACTAATTTTATTTTGAAAAACTTTAGACACTAGTAGACAGATAGGGAGAAAATGTTTTATTGAAAGCACCTTAAGATCACATAACAATATCGTTTGCAGAAATTTGCTATTTTGCGAGCATCGCCATCTTTTCGACAATAAACAACCTCCATAAAAAATCACAGTTTTGTATTTATGATAAGACCTTACAGTTTTATGTTTAAGTTAATTAGTTATGTTTACATTAATTATCAATTGATTATTATCGATTCATAGTCAGTAGTAATGGGACACGACTTATTCGGGATTCCATAAGTCTATTTTTATTAACATAAACGTTAAACCTTGAAAACACATTTATTAGAAATGATTCCAATGATTGTTTAGAATTGAGGAGATGAAAAATTAATTTAAAAAAATATATTCAGATTACATTCTAATAAGGGAAGGAAAGGGCATCAGTGATCAGCAGCGTTTCTTTGGACCGTCAGGTCATCCTCGTATTTTTTTTTAAATATAATTCATTTTTAAAATTATTCTCTAATCTTCACCATTTAACTCTTACAAGGATGCACTGCATTAGTTTACATTTTATTTATAAAATCAATTATTCGTATTTCATTAAATTCGTGGAGTGCAGGCAGAGTGCATTTTTGCAATTACACACATTTATCTTTTATTATTTTTTGTAAATAAAAAAAATCAAATGTACGGAAATAGTTAAATCAATCTCTAATATACCAATTAGCATATTCAAAAATACCAAAAATAGTGTTTTGCGGCTTATATTTTTAACTGGAGCATGTTTCTTAACATTCTGATCCGTGGTCCTCTTCTCTTATTTAGATAGTATAAACGACACTTTTAACTGATGTGGTTGGTAAAATGTGGAACGGAGTTATATTTTTTTTAATTACCAATTTATACGTGTTATCTGAATTATTTCGGTAACAGAATTTACTTAGTTCATAGCTTTTACAATGTAATTTTTTCTTGGTGTATTTCAGTAATATTGGTAATATCCATTCTTATGGAAAAATTGTCATGTGTTTTTATTATTTTGACATAGGGAGTGAGAGAAAAAAACGTGAGCACTTTCCCTAAAAGTGTATGAAATTGTAGTTTATTGAAAAATGTCGATACACTTATAACGGAGATACTTTCGCACGATATGACTAGTAGATCGCCAATTCAATACCAAATGCAATGAGCTCAGCTTTCAACATGATAAACGAAAGAAAATACACAATGTGAAACTTTTCACATTTTCTCTATAACGTTGAACTTCTTTTATATATTTTATATTATATGCATCAGCATTTTTCTTTTTATTCTCTATTTTTCCAATTGTATAGGGGAAAGTACTCTCCCTTCGAACGTTCATGCCTTCGAATAATGTGAATTGTCTTTTAGTTTTCCTAAGATACTTACACATTTCTATCAAATATTAGTTGGCTTATCATCAATAGTTGATAATATACCGTGATATTTTAATGCAAATCTCTTAGAAAAGACAAAAGAAATTCACTTTATTTGAAGGCATGAACGTTCGAAGGGAGAGCACTTTCCCCTACTATCATTGTCGATATGACTAATAAAATAACCCAAGCGAAGTTATATTCAATAAATTTCTGAATTTTAGTGCCATAACTTGAGCATTCACTAATACGCATATGAATTTGTGAAGAATTTGATTCGTTTTAGTATGGAACAAAGTTTTAGGGTAAATTGGTATTTTGGCGGACATTAGAATTGCGTTTTGATTAACCCTTTGATTGATATTCTTCTCTCTGGATAAATGAATATTGGCCTTTAATTAACCCAACTTTACCGTGATATTCATAAAAGTTAATGAGAATTGCTTTACTTATAAGTTTATACATTGTGCCTCTCTGTCGTGTTTCGCTCATCGAAACTGAGAAAATTATCCAACTATATATATGCATGTGTACATATAACTTGAAGAAAAAGAAAAGTTTTCCGTCTATTGCGAAGAACAAGCAAGGGAGAGAATTTGTGAAAAAGAGCAATTTTCTTTCGGAGACAAAAAAAGGGCCTAATCGTGGCCATAACTATTAGATTTAATTGAATATAAGAAGAGATGGTCATAAGGAAGATAGATATAATTTCCTCAAAATTCCTTACAGAATTGAGCAAAGAGAAATGGTGAATATCTTTCATACTTCTATCCTGAAATTCTGGACTGTGATAGAGAGTTATTTGGTTATAGAGATGTTGTACCTCGTAAACTAAAATGCATTCCACTTCTGTGGACACTGTTGGAAGTCTTGAAAATTCCTCATAGTTTAATTATAAAATTTCTACAGTGAAATATTTTATATCCCTCCTTTTTGTGTAAAATTTTCCGAGAGTAAGAAATAGGTGAGATTATTAAAAAGCACAATTTACAATGTTATGCATAGCATCAACTTTATGTTGAGTGATAAAATTGCACAGGAATGTTTAAAACCTTAGACAGTAATAAAATATTAGTCTTTAAGTATAAGATATTCATTAAAATGTTATTATAATTTACTAGGTGCACCATAGTAAAGTTTATTAATTTGCTATATATTGTTAAAAATACAAATTAATTTATAGTACAATACAACTTTGCAGATTGCTATAAACTATATTAGCTTAATAGATTTACAAATGCAGCTCTGTGAACGAGATATCAAATATCATAATTTTGCTGACAAGATCTATTCAGAATGAGATAAGTCATCACGTTACCCAAGAAGCAATTTTTTCTTAATATAGTCTTGTAGAATTCTCTAAGTAAGGCATTATAGAACCAAAAATCTTTTTATTTGCTTATAACGCTCTTGGTTCCATCACTGAGATTACTATAAGTAAAGTGGTGCACTCTTAAGGATATTAAGAGCTTCTATAGGAATTTCAACAGAAAATTCTCAATCTAAGTCTTTTAAAAGTGCACTAAAAGAATTGTCTGATACTTGGTTCTATAAGGCAGCTGTTTTGCTTCTTGGGTAGTCTACATTCTAAATATTACATACCAAATGTGATATATATTATTTTAGTAGATTTAGTAATATTATTGATCGTCGTATCGAAATAGGAATCTGTTGATCGTAGATCGCCCAAGAGCGTCTTCCCCGTATAATGAATGTGGATGTTTCTTCTGTGATCTGGGGATCTCAGTGGCGTAATAGGTAAGATCTTTGGATCTTGGTCGATGAGATCTCTAACTCGACTCTCATAGTTGTGAGTTCGAATCTTACCCGTTACAAGCAACTAAATGTCAGGAATAGCCATTTTCACTGTAATAAAACGTAACATAATGCATCGGCTTGTCCAAAAAAAAAACTCCGGGGGCACGGAAGAAGCATCCATATCGCAGGAAAAGCGCTCCTGGTCGGTCTACAATCTCTACAATGGACTTAGCATAATCTTCTAATACGGGATATATGATTTTGCAGCATGATTACATTGTAAAAAATATATCTCGATGTGATTAATAATAATAATTGGCTATATCAACAGTGAAAATGTATTTTTCCTGATATTCAGTTGTTTTCACCAAGCGGAACTCTAATTCACAACTGTAAGTTAAGCCAGGGATTTAAACTGTCCAAGAGCCAACGGTTTTATTTATTGCGTCATTGAAATACTTAATTAATTTTATGAAACTATGAAAATATTGCAATAAAAACGCAATACAACTTAAGTTGTATTGCGCTTTTATTACAATATTTTTCAGGAATATTCATTGATAAATTTTAAATTTAAATTTAAAGCATAAATTCAGGTATCGTGAATGCGGGTGACTTTGGTGCTGTTCGTTTCTAGGCCTTGGGTGGTCTTCCTTTACCGATCTTATCTACGATGTTTGATGCCAATCCTTAAGGTATAAAAAATGAGTGGCAAGGGGAAAACTAAGAAGTTATAAACTATTTTAACATTTTAGTTATGATTTAAAGAAGTTTAAAATGATTTCTGATCATTTTATATTATTAAACAAAAATTAAATATTTTACTGACCAAATATATTTATTTTTCTATTTGCTATGACAAGATTTAATATTTCATTGGTACATAATTATCTTTCCGAATCCATAAATGAATGGAAATGAGGAATTATGCATTAAATTTTATAGGAAATCAATGGTGCAGTGTCCCAGTTTTGCAAAATACTTGAACACAAGACATTCGGCACGCAGTGTATTACCCGCATATTGAATTATACCGATTTATCCGATTTATACTACTTCAAAAATTAACGTAAAAAATATCTCAAAATCAAATAGATGTGATGTAACACACATTGAATCACCAAATCATTTTCTATTCGGCAGTTGTGCACAGAAATAAGCCAGAGTGGTTTAACTTTGATCTTAAAAAAACACAATATTTCCATATTAAGTATGTAAGGAATGTTTACCTATCTCCAAATTATTTTATGAAAATGAAAAAGATTGCCAGAGGCGTCTTAGAAATAAACCCGAAAAAAGTTTTTGAGACGAAGGAAACAATGAGGGAAGAAGAAAGAAAGTCCAGATAAACTTATGATATCTGAGATTCTTTACAGATGATCTCGTAATGCTTGCAATTAGGGGCAGTAACAACTTCGAAATGGGTGCAAATTCTATTGCAAATTATTTCGATTTTCGAAAACTATAGACAATGATTTTGCAAGCAGCTTTCGGCAAAGCGTAAATGTCAATATGTCTGTTTCAACCCCGACGGACCTGCAGCATTTGGTCCAGAAGCCCAGAAATTCCTAGACCGGACGGTTTATTGACACCTTAATCTTTGTCAAAAACCGCTTGTGGATATCTCCTTCCGTTATCTCTTCATAAAAGTCCGGGAATCCTTATATACGGAAGTGATTCTCAAAATCAACGAGTTAGAGAGTCCACCAATTTTTAGCGCATATAATATCCGAGATTTATGTGTATTGAAACTTGTGCTGTGCAGTGTGTAAAGTACGTCCAAAATTTCACAAAAAATTTACTTAAATCTGAAATTGCGAAGAATCTGAAAGCTAAATGTATATGGAAATTATGTTCATTATTTAAACTTTCTGGTACTATAATTAAATTAAACAACATTAGTATTTGTATTAAACCGCAATATAAACTCTTTATTGTTATAATGCAAGCACTCCTCAATGACTATTTCCTAAAATATAACAAAAGGTATAGTTATAATTTGATTCGTTTCAGTTTAATTTAAGTATCAGCGCAGCTATGATCGGTAACCTGAATTCCAGGAAAACACTACATTTATATTATACATAATAAATATTGTTTTCCAAAAATAATATATGTTTGAATTTATTCCATAAAGCATTATTTATTCTCACTGATTGAAAACCTCAGTAATTTTACTAACAAACTATACATCATCAAATTGAAATATGCGAATAAATTTGAAATACGAACTAAATATTCTATCTGAGTAAAACTCTGTGTATCTATAAATTTTCAGAAAAAAAAAGAAAATTCACTGTGAAGATTGCAATTTCATAACCATATCTTTAGAATCACCATGTTATGTTGTTTAAATCAATATGTGTCTCATAAAAAGAGAATTATTCACCCACTTTGTATGTTTCTCTACTGATACTACCGGGCAAACGTATGAGAAAGTAATACTGACAGTGAATGGTAAATATTAAAAAGTTTAAATTGTTTTGCTGAAGAAAGTTTCCCGAATTGAGTTAAGGGAGATGAAGGCATAAAAAAACATGATATATAGAAATGTGTTTTCTTTTTCGTTCCTCAACTATTGCTGGGGGATTGATATGCCGGAGACAAAGAATTGCACAGAAGTGAGATAGAGATTGTATCGGACAAAAAAAGAAAGAGTCCTAGAAAAAGTGAAAAGCTTGAGATGTGTATGGGTGAAATAGTAAGAAATTCTTTTACATGGAGCATTAGTATGAGGAAAAGGTAACTTGAACCATTCTCATTTTTCTTCGTGCCCCATTTGTTGTTATTACTTGACTTTATGACTCCTCAAGTCAAACGATAATGACATTCTCGGTATTTTGAGCCACAAGCAAAAATACCATTGTGGATGAGGTAATCCCTACGGGGTGAGCGAGAGATCAGTACAAGAGCTCCTTAAAGCAATTTGTATGTTCTCTAGAATATATTAGTTGACTATATATAATATAAGCGAGAAAAATGCACTTCAATGTCCCATTGAGGAAAATGTGCAGAAAAATTCGAGTATCATCTTATGACAATTGTGAGAGAAAAATCCATATGGATTTTATCTTCAATGAAAAAAAAAAAAAACTTTAATAAGGATTTAATGTGAAATCCTCCGCCCATCTGATTTTGAAAGGGCAGCTTTAAATAAAATATCTGCTTGAAAAATATAGTATGGAGCGAATGTAGAAAGCTTTTTGCACAATTCAACCTCCCCCCTTGAGATATTTCTGTGACACAATAGAAATTCGCAATGCCTTTTGGTAAATTTGTTTCTGCTGAATTAAATTAATAGAATGGGGATTCGTGAACATAATAGGGCCACTAGCCATTCCCGACCACATTACACAGTGCGAATTATACGGATACCCGCATTGTGGCCAACAAAAACCGACTTTTGTGTACGAAGGTGTATTTAGTTGAGATGTACCTATGTGCCCCTTAGAGTAAGTCCCATTTCGTTCCCACCGGAAGTTATAAGTGTTCTTTATTGTGGAAATTTACACGAATGGAAAATTCTCTGTGTTTTTCACAAAATTTCCCCTTCCTCTCTAAAATTTACGAGTATCTCCTCGTTGTTTCCTTTCTCAATGTTAAAGAAATTACGGTTCTTTTTTTTTGCTTGGATATTTAAAAGGTCTTGCATAATTTAAAGACTTTTATTATTAATTTGTGGTAGGTGGATACATATTGATCCAGAAGTTATTTGAAAATGTATGGAATATTCAAAATTTTCATGAATAAATTGATTTGGTTTATCTTATTTACGATCTCTAGAATATTTTATTAAAATTCGAATACAGTGCGACATTGCTAGTATAAATAGAGCTGTAGTAGTGTGAATCTAAACGCATAATAGGGAATTTAACAGTGAAAACCATTCTCTTTTTCCTAACTAATTCAAAATATAATTTTCCAGCATTTTAGACAGAGAAGAATTCTTTTTATTTACTACAATCGCTCCTTATTCCTTTAAGAACCTTGTTTTTCTAAAATATTTTGATAAAACTTATTGGACATGTTTTTATTTTCGAAATTATTTTAAAAATAGTCTGAGCCAAGGCCGTTACTACAACTAGAGATCAAACAGTTAGAGATAGAGACTTGGGTCGTCCGCGGGAACCCCATAAGTCGACCCTGAGACCATTACTTATTTCGAAAATTACTTCGACCATTGCTTATTATTATTATCTCGAAAAATTATGTTTTTAAATTATGAAACTAATAATAATAAATGAACTTGTATATAATTACATTTTGAATATGAAAAAAAACCTGAAAGTTCTATCAAGAAATTTAGAACGGTAAAAAAATTCTTGAAATGGCACATATTAAGGGGACAATATAAATAGCATACCCTATAAGAAGTAATAGCTTTCTGCTTCTACTACAATTGTCAAATTACGAATTCTATTTGAAAATTAAATTTGGGGTAATTAGTATTTAGTTAAGTAACTTTTGGAAAAATAAGCGCTTGACAACGAAGGACCATTAAGGAAATCAGGATTTAGCACTATTCTAATGTGATTGTATTTCATGTAGTTTGGATATCTAACTTAAAACTATTCCATATTAGTCACATTCCAGAGATTTATTATCTTGTAGTCAAACTATTCCTTTAAACTCAACAGGGTTGAAGTCCTTGACCGTACCGACCATTCCAAAAGGTCAATTTTGTTCTGATTGAACCATTTTTAAAAAATCCTGGCAGTGTGTTTGGCATCATTAGCTTGGTTAAAATTTAAAAACCAAAAGCAAATTCTTTTTAATGTTGAAGTACATGTCTTGTCCAAAGATATCCTTGTAAACAAACTGGTTTATTTTGCCTGATGTGATATTCCATATTACAGACCATAAGCCACTTCTGAAAATACAACCCCATATAATAAAATTACCACCGCTAAACTTTACGTTCTTAATTATGTATCAAGGACAAAATTCACAAAATTCTTGACTTTTGAGACATCTAATATTTTGTTATGTCATAATCAATGATATTATACAGGAATACATCGATTTAAAGAATATTATTACAGAATTACATGTTCTTCCGCATATGCTTTTTGACAAATATCAAACAACAGGTACGGTTTCGTTTGAATATTAACTCTGTACGTTTGGAAACACTTCTAAACCAGGTATTTTTACATAATTGACTATTAGTAGTACTCACGTGAGTTACTTCTTCAAACTTTGTTCATTTTGTTACTTTATTTTTGGTACTGCAGCAAAAGAATTCAATTTTACTATACGAACAATGGCAGAATCTTCTGTAGAAGAGTGTATTCTTTCACCTAATTTTCGAGTATTTTGCGTGTTTTGTAAGTTTGATCATAAAAAATCATTGAATTATTGAATTAATGGTTATCTTCTTTGAACAATACAATTTACAAACAAATTTCTTAGTTATCCTAAACTTTTTTACGTAGAAAATAAGTCCGTCAAAAAACAAAATTATTCTAAGATTGTTATTTTCATCAAAGATCTCGTCAATACCTTGACTTGGCCTCTTAGTATGGTATAAGAGAATGAATATATTGAATTGCAGAAAAATGTAGGGAAAACCGGGGCAGAATTAGCCACGCATGGTATTAGACCGTGCAATGTTATAGCTTGCATTAGAAGAAATATTAAAGAAACCACTATTTATTCCAAAGAAACACTTTTCTTCCTATTTATTGAAGCATTTATCAGCATGATACAGACAGTTTTTTTTTACAAATTATACGCAATGAAAAATTTTATTTACAGGCTAGTTCTACCCCAGTCTCCCCTAAGATAAACGTTTCTGGAATTTTTACTTAAAAAATATTTCTGGTTTAATATAATATTATTTTAAAACTGGTTAGAAAAAGTTAAAACGTATCCTGAATTTAAAATCCTATTGTAATGAGTTCATATTACCTAGAAACAGTTGAAACGTAAGTTTTCCAGATCCAGAGTTTTCTAGGCCTTGATCTTGAGGAAATGTTGAAGGAAAGAGATATCGATTTAATGATTAATGTGGGCTAAATGTCCACATGGAAATAAAAATAATAATTTCCTATCACAAAAATAGGCGTAACATTAGCACAGTTTCTGTTCTCTTGGATAAATACACATTACCTCAATTATGTACACATTGAAAATTAGATGAAATTTCGTGATTTAGTTGACAAATAGATATCCCAATCAAAAAGTTCATATTTCAAACTGATAATTGTTGTAAAATTCAATCAGTTTCGATTGAAATATGAACCAATTAAATTGGTGATATGCCAATTTTTATTACTGTATTGATATTGGCCATTAAAAAGTTAACAGCCAAAAACAAACTACTTCAGAGTCGATTGCTTTCGGAAAAGTTCACGAATTTTCACATGAACAGCAAAGTGAAACCTTTTATCTCAAAAGCGTGAAAATATTAACTGAGAGATCCTTAATACAAAATTTACAGCCTTCCTTTCAGTCCCGTGAATTTTCGCTCGTTATCCGTGGAGAAAGGTATAGAAATCCACTTCCTCTCTTCAAAAAAAAAAAAAATTATAACGGATGTATAAAATTTTTTGACAAACTCTCAGCAAGGTTGTTTTTACGAATTCCTGCATACCATATTTTTGGTAAATCCCCAGTCATATTTTTTTGTTCCTGACACGGGACGGGGTTATGGAATATATTTTTGGTGGAGGAATGAAAAAGTTTTCGGAAAAAGTTTCCCCTCTCCCCTTAGTACCCAAGCCCATGAAAAACTCAGTGGGAGAACATGAAAAGTGAATTGAGTGAAAAGTTGTGAAATATAGCAAGTTGGAAATGATTTATTTGAAAATTTCCTCTGGGAGGCTGGACATGATATGTAGCTGGCAGTCAATCAAAATACAAAATTTATCGATTTGTGCCACATCGTGGATAACACACGTCCAAAATACCAATGAAATGCGACGTGGGGGAATTGGGGGTTAACTCTCGCCACTCAAAGTCTTTTGGACAAGCTACCTATATGGCCTATATGTGACAATTTCAGTACCTCAAACAAGCCCGCACGCATTATCATCACCCAATACTCTGGTTGGTTCTCAAAAACGATTTAGGGTCGGGAATCAGGGGCAGTCCTGCCTGACTGCTGCAAAATTCAATAATCATCCATCGTGTCGAGTGCCGAACCCTCACTCGCAATCCATTATTCACTCACTATTTCAATGTAATTTTATTTTAAACTGTGATTTTTAATGTTCGACATCGATTGTGACGATTTTTTTTTGTTCTCTTTTAGTCATCATACATCATGTGTCAATCTCATGGGCCCCAAACAAAAACCCCGCAACTCAAGTGGAAAAATTCAATTGAATTAATTGAGTTTGAGAGTCGCAGATGCGATATAGTGTGGGAAATTCCAACCATATTTTCACAAACCTTCCTTGCTGGGGACAAGCTAGCATTCTTTAATGTTTAATTTGTGAAATTCACTTTAAAACCCCCACACGAACACCGTAAGAATTACAGTATCCATCTGAGTTTCCTTTACAATGTGGTTCAATCAAGATGTAAGCTTTCGTAAATTTGTAACCTTTTTTTTATCATTTTTAACTTGTTGTTGGTTTAGATATAGTAAAAGCGAGTGTTTGCTTAACGATGTAAGTGCCCATGTTCTGGACACACCTACGGCTTAACCTTAGAGACGGCTTAACGTAATTATAATCAAAATAATATCTAGTACTATATACTCATCAGTTTCCCACTATGGCGACTTTCGGCTAAACCGTAAGGCCGGCTTCAGACCTGAGACTAATGCCAGTTCCTGGACTAAGATGGCTTTGTTGGTGACTGAGGATGAGCCATAAACCTTTCAAGATCTAAATTGAGACTTAGTGCTTAGATTCTGACAACGTTGAAATCTGACGGGCTGTCAAATAGCATTTTCCGAAACCATAAACAAAGTGCGTTGTCAAACGTTACGCACAAAATTATTTCTCTCTCGAGTATGGTGGAGAATTCATTTTGTGCTTTTTTGTTATCTCAGTTTTTAGTTCAAAACATCATAAAACACTACCTGAATAATTCTGTATAATTCTTTTTTCATCTCTGATTTTATGTATCACCGTGTCACTGCAAGGGTGCGTTATCATCGATAAGCCACTAAGAAAGCACTAAACCTTCGTTTCAACGAGGAATTAGACTTAGCTAAGTCTCCAAATTTTTGGGCTTATCCATAATTCGATCTGAAGCCCGTGTAAGTTGTCTCGGGCATAAGCTTCTAATTCCCTTTGGATTATAACATTAGGTTTTTTTTTATAAGTATCATCTGACTTTTCTTTACCTCGTCTGAGAAGCTCTTGGTTCAAATGGTAAATTGGATACTAATTTCGATAAGAGTAGTTACAATTCATACTCAATTTTTGCATAAAGTTCCAAGAATTTTCCAAATATCTCATTAAGAAGGTCATAAAAAGTTTCTTTTAAAATCTGTTACCTCTGGGGAGATTAAAACTTATCAACTGTTTATGAACTGTACATTAATATTAAGGTTAACTAATTCTAACTGGTTTTCTTGATTATTGACTGTTTGAAAAATATGACATTTTTCATTTCAATTTAATATTATTTCAAAATTTTATATAATATTTCGAAAGTCATACTTGCGGTTGAAACTGCTAACAACCTTACCTAGTAAAAGTTTTATTACTCAATTTAACCATTTAACGTATAATCAGTATGTAGGTTTTGAACATCAAGAACACTTTTATTTTTCTGAAGACAAACTTTGCAAATATTTTGTTAAATTTGTTAATTATTGTAATTATTAAAATTCCTAATTGTCATAAAATTTTATCATTTTTCTCAAACTTACGTAAAGGACAATGGGCAAGATAGTCCAAGTTTTCACCACGAATGAGATCTATACCATCGAATAGGTGTTGGTAAAGATAATAAGTTTTGTACCGAGATTAACTTCAAAAGTACATGTAGGAAAAGGACTAGAACTAAAACATGTTTAAAAAATGTGACTATTTTTTAGCAAAACTCTTTTTAAACAATAAAGGTTCATCTTATGTTGGTCGTTTCAAAGAACAATTTATAATGGAGGGCTCAAGGAAGACTTTTCTAGAACAAACCATATCTATCTCTTCATTTTCCCTGCAATTTTCCAGATCCTTCTCATTGTTCTTTGAATATCCTTCAAATTCATAGAAAGGATTTCATGTAGGGAAATGCGTCATATGCAGAAATATTCTCCTTGAAAATGAGTTGAAGCCTCTAAAGATCGCAGGGTCCTAAAAGACACTATTATTCAAAAACTTTGAATGATAAGTTCAGAGTAAAAAAATTTTCATGAGGCGATTGCCATTATACTCTGAACCTTTTGTTATTTTTTCTAACTTTATAATCTTCAGCAACCCTAGCTTTTTTTTTAAGAAGAATGTTTATAAAAAAAATTCAAAAGGACGCTATACTTTTAATGGTATCAAAGGACATTCAAAAGATACTTGAGGAAAATATGAATAATTACAAGGAAAATGGAAAGATATAAGGAAATGGTTTTTTTCTAGGAAAATGTTTTTTGAGTTCTCCTTTCGGAATTGGTTTTTGGCACCAACAAATTACAATATACCATTACTGAGAAAAAGCAAGTTTCATAAAATAACTCTACCGATTTCTTAAGAACTCTAATTTTAAAATATCTCAAAAACTTGACATGAAGGACTATAAATTTATAAGAGAGTTGGACCAGCTCTCATGCACTTCTGCCCATTGTTCTTTAATGCAACATTTAGATAAATCTGCAATATTTTAGTTTCTTCATTACAGTAGAGCCTCGCTATAGGCCATATTTGGTTCTAGATTTGACACTTGGTTCGCACTATAGTCCATGTCATCTTTTTAAAATTATCAACGACTTTTAGTATTGAAATTGCGCGACGGCTTTCACTTTCTTTGCGATTGTGGTACTTGTCCTCGCTCTCTTCATTTATGGATCACAATTATCACAACTACTCAATAAAGTTTGCCAAAAATATTAAAGTAATTATGACAACATTGCATGTCGCGTACTAAAAAACATAACCTAACTTAAAATCAGTGTTTTGAAATCAACAGTCGATAAATTGTGGACTATAGAGCGATGGCCTATAGCAGGGTTCTACTGTATCCTGCGAAATTGGAAGAAATATGTGTATAGTTATTATGCATAGCCTAACTATAACTTGAGGAACATCTAGATCAGATCACGCTACATATAAGCACTTCGTGTGCTTGGAAAAGGTAGATAAAGGATCGATTCCATCTTCAGTGTGGCTCATTTTGGAATCATTGGGAGTACTCTCTCTGTGTATTACGTTTTAAAAAGGATTACGTAGCAGATTGCTTTCATCCATCTTCCCGTTGAATATTTGTTGTTTCCCAGGGAGAAGTAGAGAAGAGATTCCATAGCAAAGATTATTCTTTTGGAAGACTCCCCAACATTAACTGGTGCGCGGAAGATTGCCATGTTGGGGGAGTAAGAAAAAAAAATCCGCGTGTCGTTTTTTCTCGAGGTGATTGATTATGGCTAATATTTACCGTATTCTTTAACCACTCCTCAGTGTCTGTTCATTCACTGGTCTTGTGTACTCTTTCAACCACTCTCAGCAATCTTTTGCAAAAGAAAAAGCTTAGAGCTTTTGTGGGAGGGAAATAAATAGAGAGCTTCCATCCAGGAAATAGAACACAAACAACCAAAATACCATTCCATTGCTAACCATTTCACTGCTGCCCTCCCAATCCCGACACATATTCCATCCTTGCCAGGAATAGGAAAAAAAAAGAAAAAAAGTGTAGAGAAATGATGTCAATTTTTTACTTTCACCGTGATTAACAATGTGAGATTTTCCAACTCAAATTTGTGATTTCAAACTTATGCTCACAACATTGAGGACAATTTTCCCTGTCGACATATACCATTTAGGGATGGGATCTTAAAAGCATCCATTACTCTCCTTATCCATATATTTGAGACGTATAAGAATGAATTCAAGGGTCATGGGCCATGAATAAAAAACGTAGTATCAAAAGAAATTTCATTAATTTAATTTGTAACAACAAGTAATGTTAGTATACTTCAAATAGGAATATAAAATCTCAGCTAATTTATTTACGAGCACAACTTATTCAAAGGTTTCACAATCAATGACATTTTATTTATTAATATTTTTTGTAAGAATGGCGGTATTTTTATAGTTTTAGTACCTTAATTTTTCATATTGTAATATTATATAATCCCAATGGCTGTATTTTTTGTCAATTTTCGATCTAAATTTTAAAAACATATGTACAGAATTTCCCTTTTCAAATTCTTTAAGTTGATTTCAATTTTACAACTAAGATTTTATTAATTTCGATATTATAATGGTACCCATTATATAAAAAGGGTTAGTGAGAAAGAAATACAACGAAATGAGGCACGGATTCATATTTTAAACTAAAAATGTTTCAATGGAATAGCCCCATTATACTACCACTAGAAAAGTACTATCCACTTTTAATTAAATATTTAATCCCATAAAAAATTTAAGTTACATCACGTTCCTGGATTTGCTAAAGTTTAAAGTGCTTCCAAGTTATAGGCAATTAGAGACCACGATTAGATCAAAATATTTATTGGAAAAAAAATTGATTTGAGTTTTCATTGCTCTATCTTTGTCTGTGGCGCTTTGAGCAATAAAAAAGTTGCAAAAATGTATTTAATACTTTTCTTACAAAGAATAGAAAAGTAATTTTTCTTTACTTCTCTGGAGTTTTTGAGACGAAACAAGTCTAGAAAGATTTTATCAAAATATTTAGTTTGGATAGTGCTCAATGGAATTTCCGAGTTCTATTGTATGTTTTCATTGTGAAATAATTTACAGCTTCGTAAATCATATTTTATGGCATCGTACTTGGTGGTCTGAAATGCCTTTCTGTTTTTTTTTCTCTTTCTGTAGAACCATCCCCACATAATATATATCGTGTCGCGCTTAAATGTCCCATGGATGTGTCTCCTGGGGAAGGCATGGAATGCCTCCCCATCGCAACAATTTGAGCTTTCGAGGCAATTATCGTGATATATCGTGAAGTCATGTTGTTTCTATTCTTGAGATTTCCATTTAGCTTTGCCAGAGAAAACACACATACAACAATTCCTTTAATATTTCTATGCTAACTGGCTAAGAATGGGATTCACGCATGGAGAAGTGGATTTAGTGAAAAAGCCTGAAAAGCGACGGTGTCTGATTCTGAAGTGAACATATAGTACTTGGAGTGTAAGTAATTAAAAGTTTTATTCATAGGGCATGGGGATGAGGAGTCTGGTATAGAAGCTTACAAGAACTTTGACTGACAAATTGTATATGCACAATATTTATGGGCCCAGGTAAACAAGAGGCACCATTATTAAAGTTTGAACTTTCTACTTTGAAAGCCGTATAAGTAACGTGTAAAACTGATAGAAGCACTTGAGAGACACTGTCTCACCGGTCTCACCCAAACCAACCTCTTGTACAACTTTTCCGACTAATAATAATCTAACACAATAAATTTGAGGCTCAACATTTTGGGGATTGTAGTATGAGGTATACGATATTAAATTATAGCAGAAATTCCAGTTGGGAGTGAGTCAAAATAATAATGATGGATTGGATATAAAGTGTTGTAGAGAAAATGTGTCTTGATAATATTTATAAATGGATTTATAATCACCGTATAAATCAGACGTACTTCAGTGAAATGCTCCGTAAACGTATTTATAGCATTTTCACATTACAGGAAATCGTAATATAGCATGGGTCCACGAAAAAAAAACTCCGGGCTATGCTCAGTGATTGAAGTTAATTTTCCACCCTCACTGATATCGACAAGACGTAAAATGGTAAAATGTAATCAGAGACAAATTTTGGGTAATGAGCAAAAAATTATATTAGTCACAGTTGGATTTTTCTTCCTGTTAGACCGAATAAGGTCGGAAAAAAAGTTTTTAGGACACGTTCCTCATATCGATTGGTGATTTTAATCCTATTTTGCCTTATAAGCATAATTTCAAAACAGAAATTTCAAAGCTTCGCGGGCTTGATTCAATTGGTAATTTATATGAAAGATTAATTTATTGAAATATTGAATAATAAACATTTCACAAATAGTTTTTGGTTTTTATGCCCATCGCACAATAACTTTTGTTTGTAAACATGTTTTCAAAATTTCCTATGAGAGTGAGCGAGATGACTAGATCGAGATATCACTCACTCTCACTGAAATGTCAAAAACATGTTTACAAAATAAAAGTTATTGTGCGTTGGGCGTTATTCATGAGTTTCATTGTGACAATTTTAATAATATTGCAGAGGTTTGGGTATTTTTTTCATAATTTACAATCGTAGCTCTAAAAATATGTTCAAAGTAATTTTAAATTTAAATTATCAAGGGTAATTTTACCCAATTTGCACTTAAATATTGCAACTGTTGCAGCATTATACAAGTTTAAATGTCTTTGTACATAAATTTGAATGATATTTCAATTTAGTGCCATAGGTAGTATACTTTTATTTAAGAAATTTTACTTTTTTTATGTTGATCAAAAAAGTTATAATTAAATACAGAAAATTTCCATTTCAAATTTCTCTCTTTGATATTAAAAACTCTAAATTGTTTTAATGTTTCAATTTGTTCCATTCGGATTGGATATTAATTGAGAAATTCGATTAAAATCGAAGCATCGTCATTGTTTTTTTTTTCTAAAAAAAAATTGTTGCCTGTATATTATATTAAATATGACATACAATAAACATTTGAGTTTATATAAAAAAATTATATTTTTTTTTATTTCGTACTGTTTAGATAGCTTTGAAATTCTTTACTTATCTATATACGTGTGTGTACAGTGACAGCAATATAATTAGGAACAGTGACTCTGAATGTCTTACTGTTGACGAATATTATAATTAGATATATAATGCATAAGGTAAAGTGCCCTCGCTCGACCGGTAGAATTATTTATTTAATTTATTTATAATTGTTATTACTTACTATAATATTTAGCGTATGATCTAATATTAATATAGGTCAATTATTCCATAAATAATACGAATTAGTGACAATTTCATAGAAATTGACCATCAAACACTCAAAAATTGACCCACCGGTCGAGTCGAGGACACCGATCGAGTGAGGGTACTTTACCTTATAAGAAAATATGACGACACTAATACAAAATGATTCAGAGCACAGTTCCTAATTAAATGTTAGTGTAGAGGAAACTTACAGAAGAATTCCCACAGGGGAAAGTGCCCATGCTTTGCACGGTCCCGAGCTTCATATTGACTATATTTTCCCTATGTTTCTGAATAAATATGACTCCTCAATATATTTTAAAAACAGGACACTGTCCCCTAGTTTTTAGAATTTGGGTGCGACGAGCCACATTTGTTAAAAAACATAGGAAAAGTTTAGTCATTATAAAGCTTGGGACCGTGTAAAGCATGGGTACTTTCCCTACTATCTATGAATTCATATAGGTCACATCCTATGATGTCTAATATTAAATTTAAAAAAATCGCAGTGTTTACAATTACTCCATTTTTACTACTACCCCAGTATTCTTTAAACGTAGTATGAGACAAAAAAAAAACAAACTTTCGATGATTTGAAAATAATGCGTCTTTTCGCATTTATATTCATATAAACTATTTGATAAGTTTAATAAAGAAGTCTATTGAAATAAATTTACAATTTTTTTATAGATTATTTTTTTCTGGTTTCCTGTTTTATGGCTCGCCTACGGCTTTTATGAATATATACAAAGCTTAGTATTGGAATTTTTCGCAGTAACTAAATTGAAACAAGACTTGAAATATAAATACAGAATGAAAGCGACAGCAGTTATATAACTACAATATATTTGTGTTACGTTCTATAGCTGCTTGCCATACTTCCACTAGAGGGCGGTGAGCCCTAAATAGACTTATAAGCTCTCAATTTTATTCCTGAACGGCTTGAACTAAGCCGTGAACTAATATTTTCTTTACAACCCAAAAGAAAATTCATCGAAAGTCTTATTTATTGTGAATTTAAAAAAAAATTAGATCATAGCTAAACTTCTAATCTAAGGAGTCTATCTAAGTTATTTTTTTACTAATTATATTTTCTATGTTGCTTGATCAGATATACGTGCAACTGCTGACAAAGGGCACACATGGCCCAGGAATTCACCAAAGCTCTTCCATTCACTGAAATTTCTCTTGATGTAGGTTGGAAATTTCATTGGCACCCGGGGATGGGTTCTATAACTATCAACATGGACTATTGTAGGTGCTCATCGTTGCAAAGGTGGATGGCGGAAGAAATTGCAAGTGTAGAGTAAAATGAGTTAGTAAAGTTGCTATTGTTTCTATGCCTCATTTCATGAACTATCGAGCAATATTCACAAAATAGGACGCTTTTATATATATTCTCATTCTCTATTCTTTCCATTCACATGGAACAATATCCCATCCCCCATACCCATTTGCATTATGTACACTCCTCCAAGTTGTAACATTCACCCCGGGTATAACTGGGAAAATTTTGGTGGGTGGAAAATTCTAGCGCTCTTGTACTATGGCACACGTTGTTTCATGCTACATACATAATGGATATGCTTTTTACAGTGTTCCTGGGGTGACGTATATATATATGCGGATGAAATGAACGAATTTGAGAACAATTTGCACTCGAGGGAAAATTGCTGCTGCGAAATTTCATTTTAATTGATAAAACTTAAATTGCTAGACACGAAAGGGAAATTAACGGAGCGGGGGTTAGGGTGATGCTAAGGGGGTAATTGGGGAGGAAGTAGAAATTTGTCACAGGCTGTAAACGTGCGTAGAAATAGATTTTCAATTGGATCTTCTTACCTATTTGATTTAATTGGTGGCGTAGCATATGGAACTCCGAGAAATGCTTCGATGGGTTTGAGAAATTTGTAGCTATCCAAGGGCAATATGACTCCCTGTAGTCTTCCATAGCGTGTCTGTACAATTCTCGGACTGAGATGAGTGTTCTTGTACAGATCCATCGAAGAACATTGTACTAACGTTACGATGTACATCAGGATGAAGCCAATTGAGTGTTGTATTTTCATTTTCCAAGTAACTATTTTATGCATTTCCCGGGGTTGGTGGTGTCTTCTTTCTTTTCTTATCACCTTCCGACCCTTACTTTTTTTTCCTTAGTCAATACACATCCAATATTTCCGTTAATACAATTTTCAAATGTTATTTCGTGTATTCTCTTTTACACACTAATTAGTCTACACAAACTAATTCAAGTCATTTTCATGTAAATGAGTGCTTCATTCTAATCAGGATAATAGGATTTACGAAGGCTAAGTTGCCGTTGTGAATCATTTTCTGCGGACACAATATATAAATTGCCCGAGTATTGTATATATAAGTACGCAGAATAACGGGAATCGTGAATTTAAATCCACCGTTTTGCTATATATGAATTTACATATTAAGCTGAAGCACCATCATCAAAGTGTTAGTGGGTGCATAGCTGAACTCTGGCTAAATGCTCCACCGGGGTTTTAGCGGAGCGAAAATTACTATTTACGTTGCTCCAAACCACGATAGTTGGAGTTACAATAACACCCACACCATTCACTGAATTGAATTGCCAGGGCCTGTATGTGGTGACGTTGGACACACTATGCGAAAGTTCTAATCAAATTATGAATTATTGTTGTCATTATTTAAGCCCACCTCGTATTTCACGCACACAGGCACTCGTTCACTTTTCTGGAAGAGTTGGGGAATTGTTTGGGGGTTCAACTCCTATGTGTGTTTATTTTTGGGGTGTGGAAAATAGAACGCAACAATACTTCAATTGGGGCAGCAATGGAGCACCAGCAGGAGTTGGAAATCCAATTAAATTAGCACTCAAAATGCATCATGTTGCTGAATTCACGTCAGACCAAATTATTGTGGGATTGTCTCTGGTCCATTTCTATTATGATTTATTTCCATCTCACCACCCGAACAACCCATGTTCTGCCCAAGCATTAAGACTATCAGCAGTGTTGGAACCTGAAAGATGAACAGAAGAGAAGAGAAAACATTAATTTAACTTAGTGTCACGTGGAATATAGCATGATTAATGCAATGTAATAAAGAAATATGCCTTTAAATAGCTTCATACAGTTGGATTTTACTTCTTTCATTGATACAATGTCACCATGGTATTTAATTGGACAATGTAATCCCAATTGGTTGTGACTGACACATCAATTGAATCCACTCAACTTTGTCTTACCACCAACAGTTTTATCGCCTTAATACTAATTATTTTCTATGATTTATTGAGACAAGGGGTGAAGAAAAGAGAAAGCCTTCGCGAAATGATCGAATACGTGAGTTCGATGATGTACTTCGAAGGTATGTTATAGATATTAACATGGTGGAAGACGCATTTTAGTACGAGCTTGATCAGTCTACCAAATATTTTGTTTTCCCTTTTGTTCCATAGCTTTTTTCACACTAATTAAAAGTATAGGGGAGACTGGGGAGTTTTGGGACAGGGGTAGTATGGGACGAGGCGATTTTTTCATTAATTATTGAGCACCACTCAATCGTAGGCAACATTAAGATGTATAATGACTAAAAGAATGGATAACCTTAGTTTTATTGTGTAAATTCTATGAACACTTTTTCAAAAATTGATAAAAATAATATATTTTTGATGTCTCAGTTTTCCTCTTTGTATTTTATATGAGCTATATATAAGCAAAACTTTTTTATCTCATTAGCTAGCAGTGTAATTTGGGAACATATTTTTATAAAAGTTTCAGAGATTATACACTCTTTTGTTTTTATTTAAAGGTTTTAATTATCAAAACTACACGCGGGGATGTTTGGTACACCTGAACGGGGATGAATGGGACGTTGATTTTTGACGAGATTGTGTAGCGCGCAAATTGTTACTGTCAAAATGGAGAGTAATTCCCAATTTCTATTGAAAATCTCTCTCTTGTCCAAACTTTACCAGTTGAGGAGTTGTTTACAGACACAATTAAACTATCAATGTCTTGGGAATCACTAATTTCTTCTTCTGAGGATATTCGACCTTTGTGCAATCTCGTTCTGTTAAGAAAAATTTCTCGAGAAATATCCTCTACAATTCTCACAAGTTTCTTAGAAAAGGCGAGACAAGAACTCATATAGATAAACAAGGAAAAACCATGCAGTTACCATGCAGTTGTCATAAAATCAATCATTAATCCGTAAATAATTTCAAAACTAAAAGTGTCAAAAGAATCTACTCGCCTGAGGAATTTAATGATTATGATTTTAATATTTAAAATAAAAAAAAACAAAGCTATAGGATGGCAAATAAGAAGAGAACACTGAAGAAGAAGAAATAACTGATTGACAATAAATGACTCTACTATACAAATAAGATTTAAAGTAATTTCTAAGTATTGAAAATAAGAGATTAAACGTCCCCTTTTGCGTCCCATACTGCCCTAAATCGGGGAGGTTTGGGATAAAGCGTCAATTTTAATGTGTTATCTTTTCCAAGACAACTCTTCTGTTTTCCAAGTTCTATCGAGTACCTTTTATTAAGTGAATACCCATCCTATAGATCGCATGGAATTGTAATACATTATCGTGATAATACTGTCTCAAAGTCAAAACATGAAAAAGTGTCCCAAACCTCCCCGATCTCTCAAAAATATGCTTTGCATATTGTTAGTTGGATCAGCAACTGTCGTAACTTTCTCAACGCCCCATCAGCACTTCTTCTAATAACATAAAATGACACATACTATACATCAACTGCTGATGAGGCGATGAGGTAGTTATGACAATTGCTGATCCAACTGACATTATATTATAATGTTATATGACAATTTAATGACTAAACCGTTAAACTAATAATTTCCGTATGATTGTTATGATAATCGTGAAAATAAATTAACTCCATGATTACGTAATAACATCGTTTTACTGTGTTTCTGTTAAGTTAATAACTGATTTATATGGTTATAAAAATTGTCAATTATCATAATGCTATTATGTGAATGAGTGGTTAAAAATTGAATTTAATCGAAAAAAAAATTAAATTTGTTCAATTTTTTTTAAACTTTCAGAGTAGTAAAATTTTCAAGCACATTACGACAAAAAGAAATAGTCGAAATAAGTTATTCATATAGATGTTAATTTTATAAATTAGTTTTATTTTTATAGAAACTTAGAGTAGACTCTAACAAAATTCTATGCACTGATTTTAAGTTTTTTTCTGAGTAAATTTCAATTTTTACCACTCAATTTCGTTTTGGTAGTAATTACATAAACAAAATTGCGGGTTATGAATTCGAGCTATTCCTGAACTTATTCCAATTATTGATCGGTTATAAAACAAGCTCAACTGATTCCTAAATCACTGAAAAATGCTCAAAATAGTGTAAGAACGATACAGTTAGTTCATAAGCAGATCATTATCGATAGGCACCAATTCATCTTAGTCAAAAATTTCTTGTCATTTCTAACGAACTTAAATGTATCCAAACTGATCCAGAATCTTTTTAAGTAGACCCGTTGAAAATTCTTCGTACCGAGATGAAATGTCAGTAAAATATCCTGTGAAAATATAGAAATCTTTCGAAGGTCCTAGGTCAATATATCAGAAACGTAATATTATTCAAAAGAATCATTTGATTTTTTTTGAATTGGTGGAAGTGAAAATTTCAGAAAAATTTTAGCCATCTTCTAAAAATAAATTAGAAAATTTCCACTATGACTGTAAGCGTAAGTTCGTATGATTTCTCAAAGGAACACCGGTTAAGCAGAAAACATTTTGTTGGGTTAAGGTATTTGATAAAATGCAAATAATATAACCTGCTTTCTTTAAACTACATTTTCCTATAAACAGGGGTGTTAAGATGTCATATTCCAAATGATACTGAATGATTGTCTATTGCCCATAAATTATGATGAGTCATGATACAAGTTTTCAAAGTGCTAATAAGTGTGCATTTCACCCTACAACCTGTGATAGAGCTTTCCCATCCTTTTGTCTCTTGAGGTTGGTCAACACCACCGAGATCGGGGTGGACACAAAAGTGGTGGTAAGTGTCTGAAGTGTCTTAATAAAAGGGAATAATACATACAATACAAAAGAAATAATTTTGATTGACTTTACATAAATTAGTAATGACAGAAATTCGAAAAATATTTGTAATAATATTTCTTGAAATTTTGGTTAGGTCTGAACCACGGATTATATAATAGTAATAAATCGGTAATGAGCCGCTAATTTGCAATTTCATTTAAATTCAATTTATATTACTGATAATTGATTCAATGTTGAGTTATTTTTTTTCATTATGAGTGTAATATACTTAAATGAGGAATAAATCATTCACAGAGTTTTCAAAAATTAGTTTGCTGCATAATATACACATAATGTTAATTTCATGAATCTGTCTGAAGCAATAGTAATAATAATAATCAATTATCGTATATTAAAATATTCAAATTTTCAAAATGATATACTTTTAATAAGTTATTTTAGTGTAGTCCAATTCAAAATGTTTTTAGTTTTTTTTACCACTTTTATAGCGAGAATTTAAAGAGAGAGAGCAATATATACAATTCGGTTTAATTTTCAACTTGTATAATTGGGCTGGAGGTCAAACAGAAAGATATATATCAACTTCTGATCTTCGCTGACCCCCAATATAAAAAAAACACTATCCAGAGATGTTTTTAATTTTGCCTCGCTCCATTTTTCCCCTTTAAAATCATGCTTTTGATTTATGTCGAGAACTGACTCAACGATTTCTCTGGTCTTCTGAAGTATTTAGAGCAATGGTCTCAGATAGAAATTTCGGCTATAATAGGGCAGACTGCGGCAAAACTTGTCAAAACGCATATTGAATTCTTTCATGAGCTCTGAGAAAACTTAAACGTTTTATAATGAGCATATTCTTATATGAAATTTACTGCTCTACAACATTGTAGAAAACTATTTTCCTATATCTCGAAAGAAATGTGATTTTCGAATCATTTTCTAAAAGTCGATTTTGTGGAGATTCTCAAAATGGCTGAGGCAAATTTTGTCAGTCTTCGGATGATTTGTGACGTTTACTCTCGCAAACGTTAAAAATATCAAATAGACATATTTTTATAGGAAATTTATTCCTCTACAACTTTGTCGAAGATAATTTTTCTCTATCTTAACGAGAAATGTGCTTAAATTGAGCTAATTAGTATTGATATTTTCTGTAAGTCAAATATTCCAAAAATAAGGCTCAAAATTTAATTATTTTTTATTTTACATAATCCTTCCTCGAATCCCTTTAAACTCTGTAAGTTTAAGAAGGTTCATGAAGGCTCTCTACGCTATCTATAATAAAAATTTCAAGCCTCAGTCTCTTTTATTTTAGAAAATAGTAAATATTGAAATTTTCGTTTTAACAAATTTTGCCCCAGTCTCCCCTATATCTTTGACCAAAAATTTTGAAATTTGATGTTTTCAAAATTAAAGCTCAATGACTATGGAAAGCTGATGTCTGAACCGATTTGATCAAATTTGGATTTTTTAGAAAGGTCTCGAAATCTCCAAAATGACTGCATCGTTGGTAATGAATATGTAATTGTTCTTAATTTCTTTATTATAACAATTCAATGTCAAATGTTAAAAGTTTTCATTCAAATGTGGTAAAATTACTTCTAAATAAAAAGTTAAGGATACACAAAAACAAATATTTTTGCACCTTTATGCCCAGCGCACAATAACTTTTGTTTTGTAAACATGTTTTCAAAATTTCCCATGAGAATGAGCGAGATGACTAATCTAGATCTCACTCACTCTCATTGAAATGTCAAAAACATGTTTACTAAACAAAAGTTATTGTGCGTTGGTCATTATAGTCAATTTGCAATTTTGTTATTGTTATCTACTAGCCATTTTAAATGGGTAGTAAGCCGACTATGCAATGAATCAATTCACGTGTAGTCTATCTCGTGAATTCGAGCATTCTGCAAAGCTGGGATACTTTGCTATATATATTTTATATAAACTTCATAACTCTACCTTACCCATCAAAAGTAGTTTTATCCTTTTTGACGTGAATATTATATAAAGATTCCGTATAGAAGGTATGGGGAGAGTCCTTAAACAATTGATTCAAGTGCCTTCAGTTGAGGAGGGAAAGCTCTCCATTCACCTGGCGCCTCCACTCACTTTGGAGGTGGTGAATGGTTGGGCAAAAGGAAAAACAATGGGATCGTATAAATGGGTTGAAAATAAATAAGGTGTGTATGAGAGCTATATGGAGCAAAGGGGTTGAAAAAGAGACCCAGAGATATGAATAATTACCATTGTTGCTGGTGAATTGGTTCAAAAACTCACAAGTGTATGTTTATTGTGGTGCAAAATCAACGTTCTTCATCAACCAAAATGAAGCGAATAACCAAGGAGAATATGTACATGAAAATGTGTACAAAGGGTGAAAAATTATCGCAATAAAGAATATTGTTTGCGTGTGTAAGTGAACTGAGAAATTCGATATCCACTTCACACTCAATTTATTTTTCCTGACTAACAGTCCCTTAAGGTTTTATTTCTTCCTTTTCCCTATTCGTTTTTGCAGTGCAACCTACCGCCTTGATTCTTTTGGCACATTTTGACAAGATGATTGTGCACACATGATACAGATGCTTCTCAATTTTCTCAACTTCTTGAAGGTCTTTATAAGAACATTGAAAACTCAGATAGGTTGAGTTTCAACTATATACGGAAGGTTGGACGGAAAAGCTTTTGTGTGCATTTGAGACGTGGTTTTGAGTGTGAAAGAAGGTAAACTAATAGAGCAATAAATTGCCTCAATAAACAAATAACTAACCATCCTTGTTACTTGAATACATTGAAAATTTGTAGAGAGAGGATAGAATTCTTTCCCTCCATGAAAGTTTATAATGGAAAATGTTTGGGTTTCCCAATTAAATCAATGAATGTGGTTAACATTGTTTATCCATCGCGCATACAACTTTTCTATGCACCCAGAATTGGGGAAAAAGTGCAATTGAATTTAATTAAAATATACCTGACCATGGAAAATTTATTCAATAGAACTTTCACGATTCTGTTACTAAATTTATAGCATCCAAAAAATGTTTTAAACTGTGAATCGGAATGCATTTACATTTATTGTATGGCGGTCTAGCATGTTTATTTTGGGGAGCATTGAACTTTCTCTATTAGGGAATAGTGGAACAGTTAAATGTTAGAGGAAACTGGGAAACTGGGAAACCACCAAACTTGGGGTAGCACCAAACACTAATTTTTAATTCTAAATTAGGGTAAGTGTGCCAAATTCCGGCCAGCTTGCAATTCCCGCCACCTTTTTTGTTCCTCGAATTTTCATAAATTTTTAGTTTTTACATACTGTAGAGATTATACAATGCAAAATAATAACAAAAAATGTAGCTTCGAAAAACGAGATGACGTGAAAAAGACATTGGAAGAATTCCCGAAGGGCAAGGTACTATGAGAATGAAGGTGGCCGAAATAGAGCACCAAAGCTATGTATACATTTTTATTCATTTTAAAATGTATTAAGAATGATTTTAGAGTAAATAAAGACGATAAACTGTCTACAAAGTTCTAAGCAACACTCCTTAAGTAGAAGGAATGAAAAAAATCAATTTCCATTAAGGATATTACAATTCAAACTTGAGACTTTGGTCCTTGCATGCAACTATGCCGAAATTTGGCACATCCACCCTAAACTTCAGAGGTGTCCAAGAACCGTTGAAAACGAATAAACGTCAAAATAAGTTTGTTCTGGTAGCGTTTTGACCATTGACATACATGTTTCATTTGACGTTTATTCGGTTTTAACGGTCCTTGCACGCCTCTGCTATACTTGGACTATCTCGACCATTTCTTCGGTGGACAAGCATCCCTATAATACTTATAAATTTCTATAAGTCTTGTCCTCTGAAGTCGAATATCTGATTAAAAAATCGCAGTGTTTGAACTTCACTCAGTCGATTACTTTTCTCAATATATCTTCAGTTTCAGGAAATTTCTAAGAAATTACGTCACGGTGCTTGTCTGTCCGTCTGTTTGTCCATCTGTTTGTCTGTCCATCCATCTGTCCGGCCGTTACCACGGCTAAAAGTCAAACGGGTAAAGATAGAGACTTGGGACCGTCGCAGGATCTCCCATAAGACGACCTTGGGGCCATTAACATGCCCTTTATTTTCGCGTCACCCCTCCCTCTCCCTCTAAAATCATATTTTTTGGGATTGAAGGAAAACGAATTGTACGACTTTTTTTTCATTTTTAGATATATTTTAGAGGTTTCCTTGGCGGACATTTCGTCTTTATACGAAAATGCCGTTGAATCCGTTGAATTATTTCTAATACGCTTTTTCACACTCTTAATTTCCTGATAAGTTCCTGAATTTCTGATAAAAATGAACCGATAAAGATCTGAACCGAATTTAATTTTTATCCAAAATTTAATTATTTATTACTATTATTATTAATTTTTATTTATTAGAGAGAGGTGCTTAAAAACGAAAAATATTGGGAAAAATCAAAATTGTATTTCAGTGTTTTACATTTTTGATTAAATTATTTTTTTCTTAGCGTATCAACTTTTTAAGAAATAAGAAAACTGTGCCAAATTTTGAACAGGCATATAAGGATTAAGGTTATAAGTTTGAAGCATAATTTCCAATTAAATATCCAAATATATTCGAAAGAATACTATATTTAGAATATATGTTCGTCATTTGTATAAAGTTGTTTGTTCGTGAAGTTACGGTTTTACGTTTATGGTTGAAACTCAATTTTGTACAAATTTGTTTTGTTTTTGATTTTTCGGTTTTGGTTAAAAATGAGCAAATGTGGCAGCCATCGTGCGAAAAGCTTCTTCAACTTGTAACTACAAACAGCTAATAGCTTGTAACGAGATTCTATGGTTCAATTGTTTAAAATTTCGACACATTGCATTTGAAACATAATTAAACTCAAGATACATTATAATTTGATTTTGAAAATGCAAATTAAGATATTCAGATGCTTTGTAGTTAAAATAGCTGCCATTGCGAAATAAAATAGTTTGTTTCGTACCTTATAGTAACTAGTCTCAATTTCAGAGTATTGCTATCTTAATGGGTAAGTTATGTGACTCAAATGTCTATAAATTTAAATTTTTCTTTCAAAATGGTTATTTTGTCAAATAAAAATGCATATAAATATTTACCTTGCTGACTAAATTTGATTACAGGAATTGGTTTTTGCATTGAATTAAAGTGAAAATATTACGTTTTCGTCTGTGTTTGATGCTCATTCATCAAAATTTTATTCACATATTCAAGCACATTTTTTTTCGCCATTTCTGAGTTTTCCTGCAGGGAATTCATTTGAGGACGGTCAAATAGAAGCCATTTCGCACTGTATATTATTTTATTTATATACATTCAGCAATTCTCCTAACGAATGTTTCCACGAGGATAAAGAAGAGAGATTCCGGGCATAAAAAAAGTACGAGTGAAAAAGCTCTGCAAAAGTTCTCTTTTCACACCCGCATTTAAATTGATCCATTCCATTTTACACTTTCATGAATACCTTCTTCTATATAGCAATATACATATTATTGCCGATGCTTTTGTGACGACAGACCCATTTATTCTCCCGTTGAATACAGAAATTTCATCTCTCTATGTCCACATAAGCACACTTCCTGGGTGGAAAAAAACATTTTTCTTTATGCCGTGTATCGAGTGTTGAAAGATACAGTATTATACCAAACAAAAACCTTATAAAATATTTCGAAGGTTTAGCGATTTATCCGTGTTATGACGATGACGATTATTGCCAATTGTTGCGGAATCAAACACAGAAGATACGGATTATTGCATTTTGAGTAGCAAAGACATACGATCTATATACATTATAAAAATTAACAATTAAAATTAATGAGCTATCTATTAAAAATTCGATAGAACGATATGTCTATGTGAGATTCCATTCCAATGCATTATTGTTCGAATTTAAAGAGAGAGCTAATATATTTTTTATTAACATAATACTGAAAAATATCATTTCTGTAAAAGTAACATAACAAAATTTTCTATATTCAAAAAAAAAAAAAAATTAATGTTTCACTTGTGCACATTTGACAAATGTTCCAAATTTCTTAAAAAAAAATTGTCAAAAGATTCTCCAAAATAGATTAGTGTTTTTCGAATAAATATTACTTATCGGTTCATAACCGATTGGAACTGATTCTGACTTGTCAGAAATCCTAAAGGCTTTATGACGAGCCCAAAAATGACCTCATTCGGCTGAGAAATACGCTCTCTACTCTAGAGCCTTCTTAACCTTTATGGGGAGTGATATAGACGGATAATGAATGTCCAGATCCAGACCGTTCCTAAGATCCAAATTCAACCAAATAGGTTAAAAAATGAGCGCTCCAAAGTGATTCACTTTTGACCTTTAATATTTCAAAATGGGGAATTTTTCGATCATAAGTATGTTTAGACGAAATGTTGCTGTGGACTACCTTTAAAACATACCCGAGAATTATCGAAAAAGTTTTAGCCAATTTTGATAAAAACTAAAAAAAAGTGGTTTTGTAGGGGATGAAGGGAGTTAGGGGAAAAAGAAAAAAAACGTCTGGGGATAATGTTTTTTATATGGGTTTATCGAAGACCAGAAGTTGATATCTTTTACCGTTTAAGCTCCAGAACGGTGAAAATTTAGAAAAAAAACGCATTATATAACTGCTCTCTCTTCGAATTAGAGCAATTAAATAAAGACTAATCAGCGCCGATAAGTCGCTCTGTTACTCACCATTCACTCGCTAATCCGGATTTTTCATCCTCTGCGCTCTGCACACAAAATCTAATCATTTCGTTTGTATCCATTATCATTAATTCATATGTAAAAATAGGTGTGATTAGAAGGAATCACACTTAATATAGAAAAAAAACTGTTTTATAAAGTAACAAGGATAATACTGTATAAAATAAAATTAATATCAAGTACCGTCGTTGCGGGTGACTTTGCACTCGGGGGGTGACTTTGCACTCTGCTGTTCGTGAGACTTTGAACAATTCTAGCACTTATTGATAGTCTTCGCCGATCCGGTCTACCATGTCAAAGTATATAGGGATATGTTAAGTACCAAGTAAGGTACAATGATCCTCAAAAGGATTCTTGTGGTTTCAGTAATAGTCAATGAAATGCTAATATAGGTATTTTGTCAAAAAACGGCTCCGTGAAAAAGTTATCTGAAGGTGCAATTTTAAAATCGATTTCAGAGTAGTAAATTGCCCAAATCTATTCTAAATTTATCTGGCTAGAATAATCCACTTCGATTTTGTTGATTATTTTTATTAAAATATTTTTTTCCCTATTATCTTTCTAAGAACGCATGATTTATGTTATAAAGTTGCATGTAATGGTCTTTCTAAAGCTTTATTATAGAAGTATTTGGCTAAAAATTATCCAATTTTTTGATAATGTAAGATAAAGTGACCGAGATCTACAAGATGGTGTGGTCGCCATCTTTATTTGACGTTTCTGTCCGCCATTTTGAATAACTGTCAAAACCTAAAACTGGTCCGATTGAGCTGAAATTTTAGTATGTTCTAGCTGATGTCAAAACCTTTTCAGAACATATATAACATCCGACCTCGGTCAAGCGATTGCCTGGATACAGGAGCTCCAAGTTCAAAATTTTGACACTTTCATGAATACAGAACTACTTTTATCGAAATCATCACAAAAAAGACAGTACTATCGTTAGGCGATGAGATCTAAATAACAAACAAAGAGAAAAGTAATGTTTTTCTTTATAACAGCATATTATTTAAAGATCTGAAAAACTGTTTTTGCAAAAATGAAAAAATAAAAAAATTAATAAATGCACTTTTCATTTATTTTTTTTTTAAATTATGTAAGAGTAAATAAATATATAAAATAAAAGCCTCAACCATTTTTAATGGTTACTGAGGCATTTCATTTAGATTTTAAAATTAAGGATTAGTAAATAAAGATCGCCAATATGATGATTTCAAAATTTTAAAATTTGAGCCTCTGTATCTAGGTAAATACTTGACGTAGACTGGGACATAGATACGTTCTGAAAAGGTCTTGACATCAGCTACAACATACTAAAATTTCAACTCAATCGGACCAGTTTTAGGTTTTGACAGTTATTCAAAATGGCGGACAGAAACGTCAAATCAAGATGGCGATCATGTCATCTTGCAGATCTCGTGCATCTTACCCTTAGATGTGAAGATCTTCATTGTCGTTTATTATCAGAAATTGTTGATTTTTTAGTATTCATTAAAAAGTGCAAAGTCACCCGCACCTTATCCCCAGTGCAAGCCTTTTTTCTTGATTTTTTTAAACATAGTAAAATTTTATAAAATTAATGCTAGTGGCACAAAATCCATTCATTAACAACTGAATACAAATAATTTTACTCAAAAACCCCCCTCCCTTCACTTTAACTATCCACTTTTAGAGAGCAAAGTTGAAAAATAGCGAAAAAACGTGCAAAGTCACCCGCAACGACGGTAGGGGAGACTGGGGCAAAATTTGTCAAAACGAAAATTTCAATATTCATTATTTTCTAAAATAAAAGAGACTGAGGCTTGAAATTTTTATTATAGATAGCCTTCATGAAAATTCTTAAACTTACAAAGTTTCAAGGGATTCAAGGAAGGATTATGTAAAATAAAAAATAATGAAATTTTGAGCCCTATTTTTGGAATATTTGGCTTACAGAAAATATCAATACTGATTAGCTCAATTTAAGCACATTTCTCGTTAAGATAGAGAAAAATTATCTGCCACAAAGTTGTAGAGGAATAAATTTCCTATAAAAATATGTCTATTTGATATTTTTAACGTTTGCGAGAGTAAAACGTCACAAATTGTCCGAAAACTGACAAAATTTGCCCCAGCAATTTTGAGAATTTCCACAAAATCGTCTTTTAGAAAATGATCCGAAAATCACATTTCTTTCGAGATGGAAGAAAATAGTCTTCTGCAATGTTGTAGAGCAGTAAATTTTCTATAAGAATATGTACATTATAAAACGTTTAAGTTTTCTCAGAGCTCGTGAAGGAATTAAATATGCGTTTTGACAAGTTTTGCCCCAGTCTCCCCTAGCTTGCTTATAATACACACAATTTTCCAAATAGTCAATTTCTTTTAAATTTCTTTTTAAGGTGATTTTTCAACGGATTTCAAATAAATATCCAAAAATATCAAAATTTTCTCTTCATAATTGGATCCAAATTTTGCATTACATGAGATTCTTTACTATTATTACACTATGTATTATAGTTATTTTGCTCCTCATTGTATTTGTTTTATGAATAAATGTGTGTGGAATTCGAAACAGAATCAAACTTGTTAAAATAGAGGGAAAAACAAGACAATTGTATATATCAAAGTGGGAGAAACAAACACAATGAACACTCTATTTTTTGGGTATATAGCTATACATTGTATTGTATAATAATACAGTTCTGTACCACATTATTTTTCTTATCATTAGATTACCCTGTTTCTATCTCTTTGCGTTTCGCCTTCTGAAAATGATGGTGAGTATGAGAAGAAATCTCAGTTGATTAGAGATCATCAAACTGCCTTTATCCGTCAGCGAATTGTATATCCTCGCCAGAGGAAGCAATATAGTAAATATATAAGGAAGACATGTGATACGAATTATACATATATATAAAAAAGGGAATGTCTCTTCTTGCCCTTCTTGCAAATAATTGGCTCAAACAGATTTGATTGGAGGCGACTAGCACAAAATAATTTATGTAATAAGTTAATAAATCCAGGCCGTTGTTATATCTTATGTAGCTCTTTGGGGGACAAGAATTCCGAATTTGAGAAGGAATATGGGATTCCTTGAAAAAAAAACTGACTTCGGAATCAATTTATGGGATATTGAGGTTTATTCTCTTCTACACAATTTTTCTTATACAGACATTTATTGGCTTATAAAAAAAGTCTGGGTACGCCTGGTTACGCAAAGAGTAGTATCAATAAAGTCTACTTTTATTCTCTTCTGTACAATTGTAATTAATGCGCCAAAATGTTTGGAATCTCATACCATACATTCAGGAATCTTGTGTATTTCTTTGCGGAATTCTGTTAATAAAAGTATTCTAGGATTCCTTTGAGGATACCTTGCCTAATGTCAAATGAAGCTTTCGTGACAATAGCAACTTATTTTATGAATTTATTTACACGTGTACACAAACATGACCTAAGGGTTGCGGTTGTTCACCGTTCTTTATTACTTCACCTAAATAAAATAGAAAAAAAAATTTGCTAAATCCTCATACTGTTTATCACGTTTATCACTATGTTCTTCCATAAATTGGACTTCTAAAGAACTATATCAATATAGGTAAAAGATACTGAAGTACTTTTGAGGTATACTATCTCACTGAGAGTTTGAGCATTCCGCAAAGTATGGGGTATTTTCGCACTCCTTTTAAAATTTAATTGAAATATTCTTGAAAACGTTGAAAAGTCCTAAATATTCTATTGCTAAGTACTTATTACCAAAATATCAAAATCCTGTTCTTCTGGAATTTTCTACCCACCCTATTAGGTAGCATTCTAAATAATCTCACGAATTTCTTATTGTCTTACTTCTCTAGAGAATCTATTTAAACAGCTGCCCTAAAAATTTCAAGTGAATTGGATGAAAACTACTGCAATTCTACTGCTTGTCGCGGAACGCCTAAAGAAATAGACCCAAAATCTGCGCACTATATATAATAAATTATGTTTACTTTTTTATAACTTCAATAAACGTGACAAATTTGGAATTTTGACTTAAATCGCTTTAGATTTACCCAGTAAATGCTACTCGCTTCGTATCAAAATAAGTCGCACTTTTGGATAAAATTTTTGTCCCAAAAAAGTCACACATTTGGGAAAAGAAATGAGATTTAGGGACAGTCCTAAGGTAATTTTTTTTATGCTAGAAGACATATATTGCATGAACTATTGTTAAAGTTAAGTGCTAATATTGGGATTCAGCCTTGATGGCAATTTGATTAACAAGTCTTAGAAATTTCTCATTTTCCGTGCTTTTTTCCATCTGGTTTAGGTGTTTAACGACGAAAGATAGCAACTTGTAATGTTTAAAGGATGTCCTCATCTCACAGATCATTAACGAGTCCATCATTTAACGTCCACTCCCAGTTCTTCCCTAAAACAAATACTTCTGGGATATATTCAAAACGAATTAAAGGATCTTTTTTTTATTTTTAATTACATTTTAGATATTGTCCAGATGAACATTTCATCCGTATACGCCAATAACGTAATATCACTCCTACTACCGGATTTCCAATATTAAACTTTTTTTCTGCAAAATTTGAACAATAAAACATGGCATAACGGAATTAACTATTGATTTCTCCTTTTACACTCTAAAAGTTTAGAACAAATCCTAGACTATAACGTCAATTTCAGTCTAATTTTCAATAATAAATTATCTACCGGAGCTCATTGAAAAAAATGCAGAAAAAAGACAACTTTAACACATTTGTTCCTCAATTTACCATCGCGACAGCACATCAATATTAGCATTGAACATGGAGGGTAGTTCACACATAAGATTTACCAGTAACAAAAATATTTTCTGAAACTATTAAAAAATGGCATTGAATAAATGAGCAGTAAAAAGTTAAAATTGATCAGTAACAAAAAATTTTGAAACAGTGATATTATCGTCCAAATTTTGGCAAAGGGAAAATAAAGGGCTTTTCACTCTATATGGAATTCTTTTAAATGTTAAATATATGAAATAGACCCATTTTTGTAAAGATTTAAGTTTATTACTGACCATAATCAGATATTTTACTGCTCATTTTTAATTTTTTACTGCTCATTTTAATTTTTTACTGCTCGTTTGTTTTTTGCCTTAAAAAATTAAATTGAAATCGAGTTTTCTCAATTTGTGTATTTTTTTTTTAATTTAAATTGTTCTTTAGAGCGAAAATATAGTTTAAACAACATTTCTTCAGGCCACAATGTTTTTTTTTTTTGACCAAGAACTGGTGTAAGTAGGGTTTGGTGATGAAGTGTATGTTATTGAACAGTAGAAAGCTGGAATCTGAACTCTTAAACTTTCTCTTTTGATGTCTAACAATTAATAGCCGTTAAAATAAAATGTTGTTCTACAAAAGGAAATGGACATCATACCTAAATTTTGGCGTGTCTTACTCAATGGAATGCCAATTAGATAATATGTGATATATTATGAAGGGCGTGAAATGATTCAATTTGTAGGTATCGAATTATAAAACTGCGTGCATTGCTCGAGAAATCAACACCGGTTACATTATCTTATAAAATACGGGAGATTATGTACTTTCCAAGTTCATTCTTTTCTAATATACCTATAATTGTATGTCAAAATATGCAATAAGTGCTTTCTGAGAAATTTTTAAATGTCTTTGTTGTATAAGAACATTTTGTCCCATTTATAAATAGTTCAATGCTTTTATAAATTAAAAAAAAGGATTAATTAAATAAAAATTCATAAATAGAATTAGTTGATATTTTAATTATAATTTACTTATTTGAAATCTAAAATTAATTTTTTATAGGGTCATAGCATTAAGATTTTAATAGTATACTTAATTTTTTATTATGTACATTGCTTTATTTTCCAAAAATAGATGATTCCGGGAAACGTCTCTGTATAGCCTCTATATAAAAAAGTCTTTCTGAATAAATGATAAATACAAGCAATCTTTTATACATTCTACTAACACTGTTTAAAGCAGAAAGCAATTTCAATTACTGATCATTTTACTTTGGAATGGGTAACCCCTCAATAAAATACAATGTGCGAAGATCTCATAGACAAAAGACACCATAAGCTCTCAAGATGCTCTTCATTCACATCATCCTCTGGGAAGATTTTCTCCTTGAGGGGCTGTATAGTGAAATTTATATCTCATGTGTATATTTTTCCTACACCCAATCCCATTCCTCCTTCATTTTAATAAAATGATGAAATTTTGTATAGGCCGCATCACCACGAGTGTTTAAGAAACATCCCCAAAGAAGATACATCTTCAAGCATGTATCTTTGGCTCGCATAAGATGATTTCCTTGGGTAAATTTTCTAGAACAGCTTGTTACAAGTTCGTTGTGTATTTTTTTCTCTCTATTTGTTCTATACCATCCTTCAGCCCCCGCGGAAAAGGAAAAGATGGTATATCATTTTACATAAAATATATGAATAAAATATGAAAGAGAGGTATAGCCTGTGCTTTAACGCTGTGTCAATCGGTGTTATGTGTAGGAAAGCTGACGAGGAAAATTTAAAAATGATTGACAATATGTCTGGAAAGAATTTTTTAACAGTATTAATTTTATGTGATGCTTCATGTTGTGCAGAGAAATTTTTTATTCCGTCAAACCATTGGTATGAGGTTTTTCAATTTCCGCTCCTTTTTTTTCTCCACTACCACACGATATACTTCCATTGAAAAAAAAGCAATTTTAACGCCTTTTGCTATTTCCCCTCATTTTAACTCTCAGTACCACTTGAAAATTCTTCTTTTTTTTCCACCATACATTGACATCTTTAGCATCATTCTCCCACATGATTTATTTATACAGAAGAATTTCCACGAGAGATCTTCTCCCATGGCGAAATTGTGCCTCTTACGATACATTTTCAATTAGATCCCTCCTCAAAATGTTATAGAAGAGAATTCAACATTCTTAAGCAATAAATAACGATGGTAGGTGAAAATGGAGTGTTATGTTTTCACTTATTGCTGCCCCCTATACCCTTCATTTTAATTTCATTTGCCCCAAATGATCTGGCCCAATAGAATGAAAAATATTCCTCGTGTGAACCATTAAGGTGTTTTCCATAAACTTAGAATCACACAGCCTGGCCAGAACAAGTTGTCTATTGATTTCTTGGAGAATTTAGTAGAAATTACCTATTTTTTATTTTTGAAAAAAAATCTTAGAAACATTATATTGTTAATTGTTTATTTTTATCATTTATTTATTTTTTGAACCCTCGGAGACAAATTGTTTTATATTTTCACGAACAAATATGATTTCTGAAACATGTTGCCAAACAGTTTGTCCGTATATGGCAATCACTATTTTGCAAACGGTTAAAAGTATCGACAGGATTTTCAGACGACCCCTCGTACTAAGTCGACTGCTCATTTTAGCATTAATTTTCCCCGACTCCTCTCTTTCCTATCTAAAATCTTGTTTTCCAAGCTATTAGAAATAATTGACGTTTTCTAAATCTAAATTACATTGTATTTACCTATCTATTTTATAAAAAAGTATCTTGAAGTTTAAAGCTAACAGAAATTTGTAAAATACTAACCTTGTTTTATTTGGAAACTTATTTGCATGGGTCAAACAAATGATCACTATATGAATGGAAAACTTGTTTTTGAATATAAATACACATAATATTCATAAAATTTATTGAACAGAAAGAGTAAAAACTTTTTATGAAATTTCTTCTTGTTCAAAGAATTCTCTAACTTTAAAAGTTTGAAAATTTCTTTACAATAATAACTGTTAACTCTTTTTCTAGTTTAGCAATGCATGACTCGAATATATTGTGGCTTTTCAAGGAAGCTTTTTCTTAAAAAAAAATAAAATAAACTTGAAAACTATTTGTTTTGCTCACAGGGTAGATTCCTTTTGAACAATGAACGTTGTATTTCTGGAGCACGTGTATTAGTCCACTGTGCATCTTCTCCCTAATAAGGTCACTCAAGTGGGTGTCGAGATGGTGGGAAACATTCCATTTGTTGTGTGTTCTCGCAAAATTAAATAAATAACCGTGTATTTGTTATGGAAGAAGCAAAATGAGGGCGTCGTTTTCAAAAAAACATTCACACATCCTGTCTAAATAAATTTCCTTATGTGAAAATAATACTAAAGTCCATTAGAGACGCTATCAAAAATCACTTAGAATTGTAATTTCAAAACAAACATATACTGCTCATATGGAATAATAAATTATACTATTACAAGGTTTTTGTTGTGTATAATTTTACAATGAATATGAAGAATGGAGTGACAGACTTATTAATCTGGGAGAGCTTAAGGACAAAAGACGAGGAACATAATATAAATATTTTCATAGCACCAGAATGCTCCCTGATTATTTAACGAAATATTAAAGACGACTCTTTATAGAGTTATGTACTGAGCAACAATAACTAAAGTGGCCCCTCTAAACTCGTAAAAAATGTAATATGCAAAATTCCCTTAGTGAAAATAATACTTTTGAGCATCATCATAAATTTTGCTCAACCGGAATTGTTTAAATTTCTCTCAACTTTGCAGCTCGAAAAAAATTCCTTTTTTTTTCTTTCTCTTTTGTCTATAATCAGCTTATGAAAAAAAATCAAGCGATCTCAAGAACCTCATATATAATGTTTTTTATGCATTTTACTTCAGCGATATGGGGCTTTGTAATGTGTGATTTTTTTTTTATGCTACAACATTATAGTAAAAGTTTCCTTCCTGTGGCTTCTGTTCAAACCTCAACCCAACAATAATTTGTGGAATTAATTAGGAAACTGGAAGTGAAGCGTAAGTTCTGGTCGTAAAGTTTAGTATATTTATTAAATAAACTAGAAAATGAGAAATTGAAGGTCTTTTTTATTTATTTACGCTTTTAAAAGAATGTTTATGAAAAATTTTGAAAAACTAATTCAATAAAATTAATGTAGTTTATAACTCAATGAAAGCAATAAATTTAAAGAATATAGGGGAATGTTGGCATGGTTCGGATAGAGTGAGCCTTTAAACAACGCAAATTTTCTCTTTGTTTACAAAGAGTTAGTTCGTCATTTCTTAGCCATAGGATAGATAATTATTAAGTTCATGAGACGAGATGAGAAATGGTAAGTCAGCTCTTTGCAAACGAAGAGAAAATTCACATCGTTTGAAGGTTTACTCTATGCGAACCATGCCTACATTACCCTATCAGATTATTTTTTTTTAAGTTTTATTTAGAGCAAGCGAAGATTTGTGCTAACCGGTGATATACACATTGTAACTCGACCCTTACTATATCGAAATTGACCGGATACTATCACTAATGCATATTAATCGATTTTAATAAACTCAAAGTATTTAAAATAGAAAATATCCAGTAATGGGCCCGGACAATGCTTTAGACACACTTACTTAAGTTAAGCCGAGGGACAGCTTAACTTAATTATAATCTCTATAATCTAATTAATTATCAGATTATACATTTCCATCATTTTTTGACTAATCCGTCTCTCGGCCTAGGCCGAATATCGGTTTTGTTAGTAGTAAACTGATGTGAATTTAGTCAAATCAATATTTTGATTATAATTACGTTAAACCATTTCTCCGTCTTAAGTTGTAAGTATTTCTAGGGCATATGCTTATGTTAGATGAGTTTCTTTACAGGCGACTTCGGAATGCATGCAACCCTGGGTGTTTGAATTTCGGTATGAGTGTAAATTAGATTTTGAGTACAATTTTAGACAATAAAGTAAAGTATTTAAATTCTGAGATAGATAAATCTTTACGTTCTAATTCTGTTTTTTTTTCAAAATTTATTCGTTTTTTTTATTTTTTTTTAAATAAATAAAATCCAGTAAAAACAATATAAATATGTTGTACTCGTACATATTTATATGAATGTAGCCTCACAACTCAAAGTAGCCTCATCTCTCTCTATTACTTTGATGGTTTTTGAATACTACAAATGTTTTATAAACATTGCGAAAATTATAAATATTATTATAGTTTTATAAAGAACCCAACTATTTTATAATTATTATTAATATTTTATGAGTCTTGCAGGTTCTCTAATTTCTATAGAAAACCTCATAATTTATTAAAAGTGTACTGACTCCTTTAAGACATTCATTTCCTTCTTTAATTTTTCATATACTCATCTGTTTGAGACACACTATGTTTGCCTTATTTGTTGATAGTAATTGCTTCCGTCAGTGGAATTTTTATGAAGCAGTTGTGAGGATGTGTACACTTTTGGAATGGGAGAAAGAATCTTATTATTACGCTTTATTTTGAAGTCCATAGTTTTATTCCTCAAATTTAAAGAATGAGTGACATAAAGGTTCTTAAGGTAAATAATTGATTATACTAAATTAAACTTCTAAAAGCCCCTCTACACATTGCGAGCAATTTTTGTAAAAAATGGTTTTTTTAAGGAAATTTTTTTGCGCTGCTGTAGATGGAAAAGTCAAAAATACAATTTTTGAGGAAAATTGCTCTCAATGTGTAGAGGGCTTTAGAAGTTTAGTTTTGTATAATAAATTATTTAACTTAGATATAAAAATATATTTAAAGAAAAAAAAACTGTTTTTTGCTTCTGGTCTTTACTTGATCGTTTGCAGAGTAGAAACATTATTTTTTTAAAAAAGAAAAAATGCTCAAATTAGACAAGATATGTATGTCAAAAGATAATAAAACAAACGTCAGGAAAAATTATATGATATATACTTTCAAAACAAATGTCTTAATCTGAAATTGGATCCAATCATAAAAGAAAAATATTCGTTTTTTTATTTTTAAATCATTTCATATGCAAATATCTATTTATACGCTTTCAGATTTCTTTCTATTTACCATAAAATATTTCATTTAACGCACTCAGGTAATCCTAATTTTTCTGGAATAAAGAAAAAATACAGGGGAGGGTGGGGCAGTTAAACTTATTTCCAAGACTCATTTTCTTGACAAGTATGAGTCGTATTCAAATAAATTAAATCCCGTTAGTTTCTCTTGGGTATTGGCTCTAAACCTAAGTTAAATAAATAATTATTTATTGTTTAAAAAATGTGTACATATTTTCGAAAGGAATGCCTTCGTGAAACTACTTCACCCTCCTGCATGAACATTTTTTATATTCCATTTTCATTAAGAAACAATTGTTGTAAATATCCCCTTTAAAAACTAAATACACTCAAGTTTCTGGAAAGTTATAATGATATTATGATATGCTTTTTTTCCTATTTGTCAAATGTACATTACCCCCTTTAGAGAAGATATGCTTGCTCATGATAATGTCTGTCGGGTAAATTTAATAAAATGTGGAATGAAGAAAAATGCAGAAGAAAGCAATATTAAAATTTTATAGCGTAGACTGTTGCTGGTTGTAAAATAACAAAGAAAAATTAGAGAGAATTTGTTGAAGGCTAATTAAGAGGTTTGTACAGACAAGTAAAAAAAGACTAAACTTGAAATTGTTTTGCTATTTTCTAGATGAATTTTTGGCCAAATTCAAATATTACCCTCATCTTCATTAGTATACAATGGTCAAGGATACCTCTCACACAAAACTTATCGTAGAAAGTAAAGTATCTTCGTCTATTCTAAGAATATCTCAAGTACCATTGAACCCTTTTGGTAGGGTTTTCTGTATTTTGTGGTATAGGGAAAGTCTATTGAGTGGCGTCTTCTTGGGTTCACTTGTGATGGTGAGTGAACCGAAATTTCTCCATCAAATCTTATAGAAAGATCATCAATATACATATTCTCTCATTAATAAATGCAATTCAGCTTTGGGTTTTCCATAGAAATTAATAACTTCATTGTAAATCCATGGAATGGGGCAAAACAACCTTAATCCTTTCTCCATTCTACACTTTATGAATATTACTCAACAGGTTTTCTCTCATCTATTTAAAGAAAGATTTTTTAAATTAATTTCATTCTATTACACTTTGCCTTTTACCTATGATCAATTTATTTTACATTTGTCATATCTATCAAAAAAAACTTGGTTATAATCGTAAAAGGAGCAGAGATAGAAATCCCTTAGGACACACCCCTCTTATTGAGGATGGTGGGACTAAAAGGAAAAGTACTTTTCTCGGTCTGATAGTTTTTTATTCTGCCTGACATTCAATTTCAACTTCTGCAGACAATTCCAATGTATCCATTTGGATGAGCCTGCAGCCAAATTGAATTTTACACGCGAATAAATCTTCGTATTTCTTTTGTTCACTCACAAAAAAAAATCATAACGCATTTTATGCTGAAAAATATGAAATTGACAATCACCCTTAGAAGTTATTGTCAATTTTGAGCTCATCCTCTACCCTCAAACTCTTCTCCCCTGAAATATTGAGCTACATAATGGACACGCACATGTTTTGGGGGGAGAGTATTTGATGGAGAAAGTGGGAAAATTATGCATTAATGTCTTCGTCATGTGACAGAAATTTCTTGACAGACTGATGGTCCATGGTGGATGGAAAATTGTGACATGGAATATGAGAATTTCCACCCATTAATAATGTTACATATATCTCTAGCAGTCATATAATCGGTATTGTCATAAAGTTGTGGTCTTGCAAAACCACAAAATGGGAAATGGTATACGTGGTATTAATTAATTTAGAGGGGAGACACTCCATGTGAGAAATTACTAGGCAACGTCCAATTTAAATGTGATGAAAATATGATACCCCGAGAAATCATCTCTTTTTTCGAATTTCAACTTTAGTTATTATGCCACAAATTGGACATATGCAATTATTCTGTGATATACACGATATACACAGAAAGATATAGATTATTCTAAAAAAATATGGTTTTTACGAAAAGGGAAGGTATGGGAGAAAATAAATGTCATGTTAATGATCCCTTAGTAGACTTATAGGAAGTCCCACGAAGATTCCAAGTTGCTATCTCTAATCATTCTGCCTCTACCTCCGGTTAATGGCATGACGGAAGGATGGATCAGACGGACAAACAGCGTGATATTTGGTTATACGCAAAAATTAAATCAAATGCAATATTTATCAGTTAGTACGATATACTACCTCTACACTCTACCACTTGTCCACAATAATCCAAAACATTTATTAGTATTTTGTAGACAGTGGCAAACTTCCGTTCTTAGAATACCAACAGTAACCAGCCAAAATTTTGTTTGGTATACCTGTGAATTGCAGAGAAATTCTTATGAGGAAGAAAAGGTGCATAAGAGAAATATTGCAATACCTGAATTAATTTCAGTCTTTCATTTAAACTCATCACACTGATATTATTTCATGTAATTAGCAATTTTCTCATTCGTCTCCTCTTTGAATAATGAAATTGTATGTAAGGAAAGTGAAGCATCTACCGTGACAGTTGTATAGTTACCCCAAAATAAAATGATTTTTTTACTGCTCGGAAATCTACGGAGAGAGCAGTATATATAATCCCCCGACTTTTTAACCCCCCAAAATTTCCATCTTCCACCCCCCGGAGATCACTTTTGTCAACAAATCTTCACGTTTCAGACGATTTCTGAGAAATGTCGTCACGCTGTTTGTCCATCTCTCTGTCTGTTCGTCCTGCTGTCACCAGCTCTAGATGCCAAACGGTCAGAGATAGCGACTTGAGACTTAAGGGGACCCCCCCATAAGTTGACCCAAGGATCGTTAACATACCCCTTATTTTCCTCCCACTCCTCGGAGGAGTAGGGGGAAAATAAGGGATACGTAGGAAAGTAAGGAATATGAATAAAATTAGGGGAGTCTCCTCCCCTTCCTCTAAAAAACCATGTTTTTTGGGATTGCTCGAAAACGCGTCGTGCGATTTTTTTCATTTTTGAATATGTTTTAGAGATTACCAAGACGGACATTTCGTTCTTAGACGAAAATACCGTTGAATCATTCCTAATAACAGTTTTTCAAGCTCAAAGGTTAAAAAGACACTAGAGAGCGCATTTATCAAGCGAATGGGGTCATGTTATGCTCGTTGGAAAGGTCTTGGAATTTCTGACAAAACTAAACCGGTTCCAATCGGTTTTGAATCGATAATGAACCGGTTCATAACCGATAAATAATTTTTATACGAAATTCAATTAAATTACTCCTGAGGTGTATTTTGGGAAATATTTTGAGTGATATATAAGTCGGTTCAAATCGGTTGTGAACCGGTAATGAACCGATTATTTACCGATAAGTAATTTTTGTTGGAATATAATTTTTATTACTCTTTAAACTATTTTGTGGAATCTGTTGAGTGATTTATGAATCGATTAAAATCGGTTGAATACCGGTAAACGGTAAATGATGCGAGAGTACTTTTGAGATATAGCATCTAAGCTACGAGTTCGAGCATTTCGCAAAGGCTGGGACTCTTTGACACCTTTTTTTAAATTATTATTTATTTTTTCTAATTGTTTTTGGTTTTCGCAAAATGTCTTACAATAGTTGATAATGGTATACATGTTCCAATAATTATTTAAATGTGACGAATGAATTACAAAAAGTCGACGATCCAATTTTTATGGCCGATACATATGCTTGACTTATAAATCACGAAATTAACCATTTTATTATGAATCATTATGATAAAAAACTTCATCTAATATTTATGATATTTGTGCAAAACTGCTTTAATCCATTAATACTGAATAGATATTCTTAAATTTTTTTTTTTAAATTTTTGTTGTGGATGTCCCCCTTATGACACGTTTGAGAAAATAAAAAATTAAGGATTTCTGGTTTTTGATGTTCGATTTCAAATTATAATGGCTCCGGCATAGCTTTTAGATCAGGAAAATTGCATAAAGTCAAAAGTCACGTTCCGCTCTTTCTTAAAAGCTTTGCATATGTCTAACTTACTCTTTCGCTCTCCTCTTCTTCTTCTTTTGAACATCACACCAAATTAAATTTATTTCAGTCCTATTTTGGGACCGAAAAAGTGGGATAGACTTATGCATATAGCGTGAAAGAGAAAGGGACGCGAATTTTGATTTCATGAAATTGTACCTTTCAATTTCAATTTCATTTTTTTCAATTCATTGAAATCAACTGCTTTTGAACACAAGTTCTTGAAGCATGAAGTAATACCGAGCTAAAAGTTGTACCGAAGTCATAAAAGAACAAAAAAGTTTTAATCGGTATTTTTATCAAAACTTTCAAGATTAGTGGGAAGTGGGGCACTTTTGAAAGTGGGGCACCTTTGAAATTGAGATTTTTCTCCTATGTTTAAGTGGAACTGAGTCATATTATAATGTAATTTAGCTTCTCAATCTGTTTGTGCTGCTACATTATACCACGATGAGGCTCAATTTTATTTAAAAATAGGTGAAAATCCCAATTTCAAAGGTGCCCCACTTCCCCCTACGTGGGATTAAAAAAATCAATAATAAAAATATGAAAATTGATTTTCATATATGTACATTTTTTTTATTATCCTGTATCTGTATGTAAACTCAAACTCAATTGTGACGCTTTTCATCTGGGCAGTTAAACAAAGTGAAAAGTGAAGGATTAATATGTGTATAATAAAGTGTTAAACAGTTATATTGGATAAGTATAAATAATATATTCAATCTTAATTCCATATATGATAGATTTTTCTGTTGAGCAGTAAATGAGTTTATTAGAATTAATCCCAGGATTAGGCTTAGACCCTTACGTGTGATCTACTAATACTTACAATGAAATCTAGATGCTTTGAGCTTCCGTTATACATATTAAAAATAAGCAACTTAGCAAATAAAGTATTGCTAATTGTTTTATACGTATACCATTTATGTTATATTTATTTTTTTTACTATAACTCAAAGAATAGTGAAGTGTGAGTTATTATACCAGTAGAGAAAACATATATCTAGTTGTAAACACTTAATTTTTTTTCAAAGCTGTTCACACCTAAAGCGGTCTTTAGACTAGAGGTTTAGCCCAGTTCCCGAAGGTCTCAAAATCTTAAATAGCGAGAAATTTTGTCGCTTTTTTAGAATCTAATAGGTCTTTCATCTTTAATAATCCAATCTTAAGTTAAATTTTGCCAAAAAATCGTGATTGGTAAGAAATAATTAGAACAGTTAAGCCATATGACTAAGCCTTAGGTCTGAAGCCAGTATGGCTTCATCCAAAAGACGGCTTAACATAAATATAATCATTATAATGAATTAAAATACAATCCCATCAGTTTCTTATTAACCCTTCAAGGATGATTGGAACACCGGTATCCCATAAAGAAAATATTTTTTCCTGACTACCTAAAGTCATTTTTTTCATATGTCTGTACATAATTGTAAAGTAGAAGGTTGAACGAATCTAGAATATTTTTTGCAAGTCTCTAGCTATTTGCTATGTATAGTAATTATTTAAGCTCAAAAATGTCGAATTTTTAAATTCTCAAATTCATAAAATTGATTATATTTATTTTTACATCTAATATTTTTTAAGCAAAAGCCTTTTGGCAATAAAAACTCTAATACTAATACGTAATATTTTTCATTAAAGCGAAAAATATTATTCATTGGCATTGTCAGAAAAATTACTTAAATTTTTGGGCTATTTTTGTCCCTATCGTTCATAGAAGCACAAAATCGAATCAGACTCTGTTGGACTTTTCAAGGTTAGATGTATGACTTATCATTGATTATGTTTCTCAGTTTAATTTTAATTGTTGATTTTCAGTCCGTAAAAAGTGTCTCGTCGTTTAAGGGTTAAGCCGCCTCGCGGCTTAAGCCGTAAACCTGTCTAGGGCATAAGTCTATAAGATTAAATAATTCATGAAGATTAATCTAGCTTATTTTTGTCTAGTTTTGGACTCGTATGTGTCTACAGTCTTAAAACTATGAAAATTATAGACGAAAATGGTTAACATGGTTTCCTAAAGTCAAATTAACTGTATTCTGTTTTATCTATTGCTTAAGCTTTCATAATCATAGTATTACTTATTTTTTCCTTACATTTTAGATGAAAAAAAACATAAGCGATAAGTTGACTTTCTTACAGTGTTAAAGAGTTTTTGTTTAAATCTGTTTTGTTCATGAATATGTCGCTTAATGCAAATACAACACAAATGAAGATAGGCTATCTGTTAATACAACCGACCAATTATACATTCCTTGTATTTCAAAAAACTATTTCAAGTTGTTTATTAAACGGTATAAAATCACTTAACACTGGCACACAAGTTAAAACATTCGACAAAAATTTCCAGCAATCCTGCAATTTTTCTTCATCGTTGTTTTTGAAATCTAAATGCGTTTAATATAAAATGATTTATTTTTAAAAATGACTTTACGCGTTCAAGTAATCCAATCCAAGTATTTCAACTTACACAAAAGGTTTAAATTTTCACTTTTTCTTGATTGTGCTTGAGGTACTGGCATAACAGGTATATCTCACACTTATCTTTAGTATTTGCATAGCGAGAGAATTTACATAATTTTCCATTTTGTCAATTCATCTTATCACTTGTATGTGGGCTATGTATCTATGTGAAATTAATCATCAATATTTAATTTCATTTGTTACATGAAAACAAGGGTGTGTTGTGTGTGTTTTAACGACTTTCAGTAAATATTGACATTTACCTTGTCTATGGAATTTATTTAATGATTGTGTCGAAAAGGGTGAGTTAGCGGGGGAGGCATTGCAGGCTATTTTGAAGTGCCCTTTTTATTCCTGGGGTTGTTTTCCTATTCAGCTTAATGTGCGTCTATCATTGAAATAAATTGGTTTTGGTGAGACACGCAAAACTAGTGTTGGTAGAAATTAAAATAAATTTATCTGTAAATACTGTGTTGAACAGTTTATCCCATTTCCACCTCATTTTTTCAATACGCGCATACATATATTTCACATAAAAGCCCCATACAGGAGCTTGAATCACGCTATGTGGCCTGGGAAATATGAAATGAGGTGAGCTTTTGAGGCACGAGTGTGAACCACCAACCGGAAAGTGGTTGAATGTGATTTGAGAATGAGAAAAGTAAAATTGGACTAATATTGTGTACACAGGCAAAATTTATTTGAGATGTCAATTTCAGTACCACATACAAAGTTGGGGTTTTTACGATGGTACATCTATTGATTGGCGTGTTATAGGGTTAATTCAAAACTCTTGTATTTATATTTAAATGTTCATTTGCATTAATCAATTTGCGAAAATTTGAGCTCAATGTTTTAGCTTTGATTCTCTTATGCAATCACAGTTTTATGATGCTGCAAACCGGGTCGCCGTCTATTACTTAATTCATACCTATACAGGTTATGTTTTGAATATTCCTGGTTCTGATATATATTTCCAAATTTTGAGCCGAAATTTGACAAAATCTCGCAATTTAAGTTTTTTTTGGTTGAAAAAAATAGATTTAAACCTGTTTAAAACGAGTTTTTCTATTTTATTCCAACAACCAATCTATACACGTGATCAGTTTCTTGATAACATATAGAGCTACTTAAGTGGGTTCAAAAAATTACGCTATGATTTTAAAAAAGTTTCGTGATTTTACGAGATATCGTACACGAAAAAAAGTAAAGGTGTACAAATTTTGGAAATAAGTTCAAAGTGGATTCATACTCTCAACATTTATAGGGTTAAGAGAGAATTGCACCGCATAATACATTCATGTGTTTTAGAATTATTTGTGCACTTCAATAACCATAAAAAACACACACTTATTATCAAATAAAACAAATTGTGATGTGAAACATTTACAGTAGAATTCGTTTAAAAGCTGAAAAGTACCTTTTTGAGATCAAAGTTTTCTATAAAAATAATTAACTGAAATATTATGAGACTTAATTAGTTCATTTGGCGGATTTTATTTTTTTAATTTTTAGTCTTTTTTATTTTTTGAATTCTCAACATTTGAATCGTCAAGCGAGAACTGTAATTATACTACCCCCATTGATATGCTTTGTAATAATTTGTGCAACTCAACAAATATAAAAAAGGCATTTATTAACAAGTAAAATAAAATAAATTGTAATAATAAAACATTCATAGAAGTATTCGTTTAAAAGCTGAAAAGTATGTCTTTTAGATCAAAGCTTTCTATAAAAATAATAATTAACTGAAATATTTTGAGATTTAATTAGCGCATTGGGCGAATTTCAGTTTTTTTATGTAACCGTCTCTTTTATAATTAATTCTGTATTTGAAAAGGTACAATTTCAGTCAATTTAAATTAAATTCCTGATATGCTAATTAAGATTAAACATTCGCAATTTGAATATATATTATTAACAAAATATTGATTAGTGAGAATTCGAGATATAGTTTTTACAATTCAATGATTTATGGTTGACCTATCAGGTGATTGCATAAGTTCGTGCCCGATTTTTATAGAAGAATTAAAATGATTTACGATAGAATTTCAACACATTTATTTACTTCTTTGTATGCACTGGAAAGTTTATATGTCTTTTCTCACCTTAATAAAAAAAGGAAAATCAAAAATGCCGGTCATACAAGTCGATTTATCTTTTGTAGAATTATTCCAAAACATAGAGAAAAATGCATTTGTTAAAGGAATTTTCGAAAAATTTGAGTGATGAAGTTGCAGAAAAAACTACAGAAACGGTTATTAAAATTGTTATACTGAAAATTGTATAGGATGATATAGAAATGTATATTTTGCTTTGAGAGATCAATTCTGTTCCGCACAATTTCAACTATTGTTGATAGTTATAGTGAGTACCTGTGTGAAAGATTGCGTTCGTGAAAGTTACTTGGAAGATTAAAATGCCTGGGGGAAATATTGTAGTTAGAAGTGGTTTACAGGTTAACGGATACTTCAGGTTTTTCAAATAAGTTAACGAAGCGCTGAGGATGTTAATTATGGTAGTAATGTACATAGTCTCTTAAATATTTTCCTTTTACTAAAGTTAATTCGGTAATGTTTAAGTATTGAAAAAATTAAAGTGCACTTTAAAAACTTTAAAAACTTTAAAACCATGTTTTTTTTGTTTTTCTCGAAAACGGCTCCTACGATTTCTTTCATTTTTGGATATGTTTTGGAGGTGGTCCAGGCGATCATTTCGTCCAAACATACCTAAAAAATGACCTAAAAAAATCGCCATCTTGAATTTTCGAATGTCAAAGTTTAACTTTTCTTGAAATCAATATAATGAATCGGTTGAATATACGTGAGTGACTTATTTCTCTCGTCTTTATATTTTTTGTTTGTCCATATGCTTGTAACTCATGCTAGAAAATTCTAAAATAATCATTTATTTACCAAAAGATCATGCGAAAAATTAATTCACAGAGAGCTCTATCTAGTGAGTTCGAGCATTCCCGAAAAGCTCGGACGTTTTCTCATCTCTTTGTATTGAACTTGTAAATTGTAGAAAAACAATTATCATAGAACAATTAAAATTGAATATATTTAAGTTTATCTTTGCATAGGACACGAACTTATGCAATAACCTAACTTAATCCCTCAACACTACAATTCAACATATAATATAGTAAAGCAGGTCAACAAAAAGTGTGAGAGGATTACTGAAAAAAAAGTCATAGTACATTTTATTTAGAAAATGGTTTATAAACTGAAGCCTATGTACCAAAATCGTATTGATAGTTTTAGTTGCTGAAATATGATGAAAAAAAAGGATTTTTAGCCCCTATCATCTTTCAGGTCTGTCGAATTCACATGAAAACCGCATAAAACGCGATTTTGGTCGCATAAGATGCTCCAATAAAGCTCCCCTTTTACATGCCATACATGGGTGTTTGCGTATAAGAATCGTTTATAAGTTGGATGTTTTATGGCGAAATAAACTCATTCCCTCACTCAGGAGGAGGCTTTCTCTCGGGGAGCTTTTTGTGAGGGTGTACTTTAAGAGTGATGGTAGATGTGACAGTAAAAATCAAGACAAAAATATTTACCATCATTGCACATCAATAAAAAGTTGTGCCGGGAACTTTTCCATGACTTTTTCTTGAGGTTTGCTGGAGAACTTTCTGTCGGTTTGTGTCAGTAAGCTCCCGGGCAAACAGATACATTAAATTTCACTAAATCGTTCGTATTGATCACTTGGGATGATTCTTCAATATCTGTAGAACCATTTAAGGGGTAAAAAGTGGGATACTGAATTTTCTCTCACTTGTTCAGGTCATCACAGCACTGCTGAATATATTGAGAAATACATCACTTGTATACATTGACTTTTGTGAGCTAGATGTGCCGCTCCCTAGAGTTTATCAACCCGTTTTTAGTATTAAACCACTCAATCTGCCACTCTTCCACTCTTTCTGCAAAACTTTGGAGCACTCGCAGACAAAATATTCACAACCTTTCACTCCAAATGGACTGTAACACCGAAACACTTGACTTAATCGAGATAATCCGGAACGGAGGGATGAGAAGTCCTGATGAGTTTTAGTTCCTGACAGCCAGAGAAATCTGTACGTATGGCATGTAACATGCGAGTGGCACGAAAGTTTCACGACTAAGGAGTTGAAAAATTCCAAACCCCACGAAAATCATTATACGCATCCAACATTTCTCCAGGACGGCTTTTGAACACAACTGCGCCGGTCCTTGTTCCCAGATGCATATTTTCCGCCAACAAACGGGAATGTGTTGGTGCTGGTGTCATCTGGTTTGATCTCTTTCACCCACACTGAGCTTTGGTGGCGACAGAAAGCTCCCCTGCGACTATATGTTCGTTTTCAAAGTTCCTTCTGAGTCGGCGCCATCACAAATACATCTTCACTCCTACACTTCCTCCCAAGTCGCCCTATGCCCCAAAAGCTCCCCATTCCTGTTCATCTCTCCAGTGAGATGTGGGGTTGTTTTTACACCATTGCACCCCTCACCACACAACAAACTCATCTCCACACAATGTTGAATGGAAAATTGTCTGTGGTGTTCACTCATATTCCCTGTGTTCCACACCAGAAAACTTGAAATGGAAACACAATTATTATCTACACTTGTCTTCCATTGCTTTTTTTCTTATGGGGAGGACGGTCCTCGCCCCTCAAACTAATTAAAATTACGTAATTCATTCTATGGTGTGCCAATTTCAATACTAATGAACAAGTGGCTTAATCAGCACAATTTCATGAAGACTAATTGCGGAGAAAGTTTTTATCTACAGGATAAGCTGCCTACGCCCCGTGAGCTTTAAAAACTTAAGTTCTATAGATGTTTAATATTGTGGCAGTAGAGATTCTTTTGAAGACCGTAGTTTGAAAGTTAGACTTAAAAATAAAAATTCAAAGTTTAGCGAAACATCTTGATAATTTTGATATAAGGAGTACTTTATATGGCCTAATTAAGGAAATATAGCGCATTTGTTTCGAAGTTGATTTAGAGGATCATAAACTTTATATTTCACCTAGATAACTCCATTCACGACTTCAGCTGTTAAACTTTTACACAAAGATTTGAACTTGAAGTTAATTTTAAGAGCTATACTATTCTGTTAATATAGACAATAAATGAATAAAACGAGAATTTTGAAATAAATATCTTAAGGATGTGGCGATACTGTTACAAGTCGAATTAATGTAACTGTGTTATCACACTTGCACTTTAAAATTTTAATATGATTCACATTAATTGTCGCTGGTGAGAGTCCAAATGTGTAATTTGTGTGTTTGAATCATTTTATATTCAAAATTTGATCTATTTGTTGATAAAAAGGTAGACTTGGCCCGCAAAATTTGCTATAAATTGATTTATAGCATTAATGCGAAAAATTAATGTGATTTTCTCTTTAATTTCTTAATGTGAAAAATATTTATGCTTTAAGTGAATTTAAACTTATTTTTGCAAGCCAAGTCCACTTCTTTATCAACAAATAGAAAAACCCGAAATATTAAGTGACTCAAAGGCACAAATAACAAATTTGGACGCTCACAAGCGACAATTAATGTGAATCACATTAAAATTTTAATGTGCAAGTGTGATAACTCCGTAAGAATTACAAAGTTTGTAGGGGAACTTGGGGTACTATGTGGTAAGCTAAAAAATTCTAATTTTTTTTGTATTCTATAAAAATTGGCCTAGGCTTCAAATTTTAAGAAACTTTCATTAAACAGCTGAAGGGTCCAAATTTTAAAGAGATTTGTGGAAATAATTGAAATTTTGAATGTACATTTAAAATTATTTGCCTTCTAAATTTCAATTTTGCTCAAATTATTTTTCAAAATTTATACAACTGTGTGTGTATCTATCTCTAAAATTTAAAAACAAAAATAATTTATAAAAATGTGGTGGTTAGAACGACACCATGCCTTTTGGGAGGTCGCGAAAACATAATACATTACATTAATCCCTTGAATGCCCAAGCAAAGCTCCATAAAGGGATAAATAGGAGTTCGTTCAAAAATTAACGAAGCCCTAAATCCATTAACTGAAAAACCACAGTGCCTTCAATGGCTTTTTGAGTGCATATCCATTTTTCGATTATGGCAAAAAGTTTGCCTAAAAAACATAGTTAGCCGCATATTAACCCATTGTAGGTGACATTACAATGTCATCCACCTTAAACGGCCTATAAATTCAGTTTGAAGATGTTTTAAATTTCAATAAACTTTCACAATTTTTGTATTTAAACTAATTTGTCTTTAACTTAAAGAAAGTGACAGATAAGATAAGGAAATATTGATTATGATTTTTTATAATTGACTGAAAGCACTATAGGGGAGAGCGCGCTACCTTCGGACGACTCAAGCTTTGGACTTGGACAATTCATTTTTTTATCTATGTTCCTTATGGATTTCACTCATAGCTCTTTATTGAAAACTTGAGGCATTGGACATTAAAATATAATATTATAATGGGTCAAATTCATTAATAATACATTGAAAAAAAAATGCTTTTGTGCGAAGCATAAATCGTCCGAAGGTAGCGCTCTTTCTTCTACTTAGAAATAGAGATATTTTTGAGCATGTTTTATGAAAATAATTGTTGCTTTTAACCACTCACTGCCCAGAATCTGACATACTTAAAACATTTTAGACATTTAATGTGTTTTGTGTGGGGGTTTCTTTTCAACCTTATTAAATGGCTTTTATAACCTTTTTATGAGAAATAAAATTCAGTGTTTATTACCCCAACTGAAACAGGCTGCAATATTTTTACACTAAACAAGTAAAATCAGACAAGAACACAGAATCTTAATACAAAACTTAAAATTAGTGTAATTTTCTGTAAGAGATAATCTTGAGAGCACCAAAAGGACGATCCAAAGCGTCAGGCGTCACTTCGAAAACTGTTTTATTGACATCTCTATAACCTCAATGTTACATCTCCCTTTTTATAGTTAATAATTCAGTTTAATATTAATATATAATAAAGTAATTGAGAAGTAATTGGTGGAATTCAAACTTAATGAGTTTAACAATGAATTAAGTAATTAAATAATTCAATGCAATAGTATAGCAAATGGAAATTCATATTTAAAGATTCAATCTCTGGTAGTTTAATTACTCTGTCTGATCGGGTGGTGATCACTGCCAAAGGCACAGGTGATGACACAGGATCCTGATGGGATTTGGCAGCTACTGGTGTTGCAGGAGGATCTGATACAGTCCCTTTCATCTCATTCTCCCTGTAACATTGGTGAACCCATCTCTGGAGTATAGTTTGAACGCCGGATGCAATTTCCTCACTCCTGACAGAAGTATTGGAACTCGATGAATCTCTAGCAGGTGTTGGTGAAACGGGCAAACTCGCTGGAACTGGAGACAATATTAGCTTCTCAACTTTTGTCTCATGGAGAAAGTGGCGATTTCTATGGATCAGGCGACCATCATCCAATTGCACATTGTATGACCTTTCGGTCTGCTGACTCTGGATTGTGCCCGTTACCCATGCATTATCTATCTCTTGAACTTTGACACGAGTTCCTTCAGCTAACTTGTCGAAAGATTTTGCGCCCACATTGACATTTTTCTTCTGTCGGTTACGTTGTCCTGGAGTCGTTCTGAATTGTATTCGGCGATCTTGGGAACAAGGAGATTGCAATACAGGGGATTTCTAGTCTTTCGACAAAAAAGTCTCTCCGCCGGTGACCTCAGTTCGTTCCCTGAAGTGTTTCATGACATCAATAGTGCCGATTTGATGTCTTGTCCATCTTCGCTGCACTTCTTTAGAAGGTTCTTCGCAGTTTGCACGTAACGCTCTGCTAATCCATTAGAACGTGCAAAATAATAGCTTAAAACTACGTGTTTGAAATCCCATTGTTTTCCTAAAGTTCTTGAACTCTCCCGACGTGAATTGGAGCCCTCCATCAGTGTGTACTTCCAATGGGATTCCGTGATCAGCAAACTTATCCTTCAAGAATGAGATCAACACTGCGCTAGTAGATGATGTCATCAATTTGAAATCATAATATCCACTAAATGAGTCGACTATCAAGCAAGTATTCTTGTTTTCGGTGAGTGAAAAAATCGAGAGCGACAATCTCGAAAGGATATTATGGAACTCTTTTCATCAACACTGTCTCTTTTTGGCTCGATCTTTGGTTTTTCTCACAAACGAGACACTTCTCAATTCTTGTGGTGATGTCTGCAGTCATATACGGCCAATACGAGAAATCACGTGCTCGACGCAGCGGAGATTGGATGTCCACATAACCAGCGTGAATATCGTTTATCACTCTTTGATGCTCGGTGACTGGTACGATGACTTGGTTGCCTTTGAAAATTATCCCGTCAAGAATGGATAATTCATCGCGGAATGTAAAGTAATTCCTTATAACTTTAGGCACTTCTTCACGACTGTCTTACCATCCTTCCAGGATTAATTTTCTTAGCTTTTGCAAGACCGGATCATTTGCAGTTGCATGTTGATATCTCTCCAATGCAGCTTCAGTCAAGCAAGTAGCACCATTCACATGTAACTCTTCAGTATCTTTTTCAAAATCAGCGCAATTGGAGCTACAATCTCTGTAAAGGTGTCTGCTATCGGAATCCTTGTCCCCTTGACGTATTTCACTGTCAGACCGTAAGCTTTCGCATCATGCAGAATCTGCCTCAGACGTAATGAAGCTTTGTTCAACGGCTTTGCAAAAAATAGTCTCCAGCGCTTTGTGGTCTGATTCCTCTACGATTTGGGCTCGCGATCCCAAAGCGATTGAACTGATGATGATAATGATATTTAAGATTATCGCCGCGATTTTGCGTGTAATTTTCCACTGGCGTATAATTTTCCGCCTTAAAGATATAATTCTTGTGAGCAAGATATGGTATTGAAATTAAAAAATCACTCGAGACATTGAGACAGTAGTCACACATAGTCTCATTCTGGGTTCAAAATTCTTTTACATTTCTGAATTCTAGAGATCCATCCCGGTTTGCCCGATGGTGAACACTGGAAGATCTGCCCAACTTTGCCGTAGACTAATTATGCTGGACAGACCAACTATCTAAGCCGAGACACGGCTTAACGTAGTTATAATAAAAATAATGAATGGACTACATTCCCATCAGTATCCCACTAAGCCGTCTCTCGGATTAAACCGTAAATCTATCTGGCGTTATGTTTCTAAGCAACGAGCTGAGACAGTAGAGAGCCCCCGAGGGGTACTGAAGATGCAAAGTAAAAGAAGCAGTTCCCAGTATATATTGAAGATCGGATGTTTAAGACAGCAACACTTCTGAGGATTCCCAGTGAATTAGTTACAATCGGTAGATTTATTGAAATCTAACAAATGATTTTTGATCCCAATGAAAGCTTTTTCTAAATTATATGTAAGCCCTGATGGGGCTCACTGAAGTAATATAAACTTATTAAGGGAAAATGGGGAACTGAAGGTGCCACCCATCTTTCAACTTCCTTGGAGTGAACCGTTCACGGCGACTGATGCTCACTCACTGAAGTGCAGGGACAGCTGACATGAACAAAAGCCCCAGCAACCTTCAGCACCCGCCTAGGGATGTTGGGTGGGGTGTGTCATAGGAATGAAGGATTGGGATTGGTGGGTTTGGCCGTCGACTGGGTTAACAATTGTCGAATGGGCCATACGCTCTACAATTCGGCCAATCCTGACAGAGTTGCCGTCCCTTGGCAACGTGGTGAAATAGTAGGAGCCCCGGGTCAGGACCATAGTCTACCAACCTGCTCCTTCAGCCCATATCACCACAATGTCTCGGAATCTGGTATACTCATCGAAGAAGGCGAATTACCCTTAAATTTCCGTGATGTAGAGAGCGTTCGAATCCTTGTGACATCAGTGTTAATGAGCCATGGATCGAATGTGAGGTGGCACTGCCCCTCGAGGTGTTTCACAATAGGTATTGTAAAACCACTAGAGGATCTGCAGTGGACCTCCTGGCGATCGCTCAGACCAGCCAGTGTTGGGGTGATCGCTCAGATCATCCAATGTTGGGGTGATCGCTCAGATCATCCAATGTTGCGGCGATCGCTCAGACCAGCCAGTGTTGGGGTGATCGCTCAGATCATCCAATGTTAGGGTGATTGCTCAGATCATCCAATGTTGTGGCGATCGCTCAGACCAGCCAGTGTTGGGGTGATCGCTCAGATCATCCAATGTTGGGGTGATCGCTCAGATCATCCAATGTTGTGGCGATCGCTCAGATCAGCCAATGTTGGGGTGATCGCTCAGATCATCCAGTGTTGGGGTGATCGCTCAGATCATCCAATGTCGTGGCGATCGCTCAGATCAGCCAGTGTTGGGGTGATCGTTCAGATCATCCAATGTCGTGGCGATCGCTCAGATCAGCCAGTGTTGCGGTGATCGCTCAGATCAGCCAATGTTGGGGTGATCGCTCAGATCATCCAATGTCGTGGCGATCGCTCAGATCAGCCAGTGTTGGGGTGATCGCTCAGATCAGCCAATGTTGGGGTGATCGCTCAGATCATCCAATGTTGTGGCGATCGCTCAGATCAGCCAATGTTGTCCTCAAGCGTCCAGGTTCTCACTGCTAATGCGTCTTTTTCCTCTTGGGAATTAATCATAAAGGCTATATCAACTTGGTTGCTCAACATAGTATCATATCCTATCTATATTGTGATCCAATCACTGTCGAGTATCGTTTTTTTCTAAGGTTTCTGAAGTGATCCAGCAGCAGCATTCCTTTTACATTGGTCTTCTGCGCCTGATAAGAATCCAATTATGTTCTTGTTGGTTAAAGTTGTGTTGTCTTGCATTTTGATTAGAAGTCATCTGTGTAATAGAATGTCACTGTTGTGTGGAACGTGCATTGTTGTAGAGTTGTCTTGTAGGATTCCGATGTGAAGTCTTTTCCTCTTGCTGCAGGAATTAACTTGGTTTGCTCGGTGCTTTCGTTCCCTGTTTCCTAACTTTGGGGTGTAGTGATTGTATGCATCAAACTCCTGGCCAGATTCTGTCCGCTTTGTTGTAATTGGATCGTACCTCTGGACCTAGGAATTTGATCATACCACTATCCCATGATTTACCGTTTTAGTCATGTAATTCAGTTACCGACCGTATACTCTAGAGTTTATAACTTATCGCTCCTATTTTTTGAATATTTTTTTTGCGTAGCCCCCTGAAAATCCTTCCTTACTTATGTAACAGAAATTAGCCTGCAATCAATAATTTTAAATTTTACACCCTCTTTACCGTTTCCCGAAGTAAAACATCTATTATTCTAATATTATTCTAATATTATTCTAATTCGATATTATTGGCCATTTCGTTGATATGATTTGTTCTTATCCTGAGTCCTAATTCCTGTATTTTGCTTTACGTCTTGATGTGTCAATTTGAAGTTTGTGATATACTATCCCTCTCGCTAACTATCCTTTTCTTTCATTCAATTCTCCTTCCTCGAATAGAATTCATTCACTTCTATTCTCATTCCTGTCTTACCTTTTCCCCTATCTGATGTCTTATGAATTCTACATGAAACTTCATACGACAGTCTAATTATACCAGAGTCACTATACTAATCTTTGCACAGATAGCGTTACAGATTTCATTGTTTTCTTAATACCGATCTCTGTAGGCTTTGGACTTCCGCTTATGAGTTGTGTAGTTGTTTCAAATCTAAGTAGGTCTTATTCTCGTAGGTACTAAATCCGTCATCATAGTACGATGTGGTGAAGGTATTTTTTTACTCTTTCCGTTAAAGTTATAGTTTATCCGTTGTTGAAGTGCCGACTGCTACTAGTTTCGTTCACCGTCTTCCTCAAGGTCGCGCCGTAGGTACAAAACTTTTCATCATCCTATTTCTTGTTAATCCTATTTGACCCCATGGGAATTACCGGTTCCGTATACAGCGCCCACTATTTGCAATTATGCGTAGTACAGCTTTCAACTGAATGTTTTAAAAGTGCCAACCGTCGATATGATAAAAGTGGTGATCTTTTCATGCCTATGTATCCCAAGCGCTGAAGGAAGTTTTATTTCCTCATTAACCCGATCCTTTGTTTTAAAATGTGTATCCTTTGATTTGTGTTCGTTTTTTTTCGAGTAATAATAATATTGAGCTCACGGTTTGCGGTACGAAGTTTTGACGATCGTCCTAACTCTGGTGTAAAAATTTACTTTAATATGGCAAATATTGATGAACACTTATTAAAGTATGTAGAGGCCATTAATGTTCCAATATGACAGCGTGTTCCTATTCCTCCCCATTAAATAATTCCTTCTCTCGCAATATAATTATCTATCTGTCTCTAAGGAGTCACTTCCGAAATACGAACAGTCGATCTGTAGTATTTTGCATAATCGCCTGACTGAGTTATGATCTTCTGTTGATGTAGATGGTTCGACAAAGCCTTATCCAATTAATGAATTACTATATTTTCTGAGCGAGTGTTGTACAACTGAAGTTAATTTCTATGCCGCAAATATTGACTAAAATAAGCGTCGCGTCGATATGGTCACGTTTCATGATATTCCCTATCGTATTCAACCTAGATTTACACGCGATTTAGTGTCTTTATGTTACGTAGCCCTGTATTCCCGTATGTATTAAGAATTCTAAAGAGACTATATTAATATTAAGACTTTTTTAAAATACTATCTAATTGTTACTGAATTCGACTTATATAACCGTGAATTACCTGTCTTATTTATCTATCATATATCTGCCATCTGAAATCCGCTTCCTTAAAGTTTGAGTTACCCCTTTTATTCCAAAATATTCCCTTTTTGATTGAGATCAGATCCAAGAGCATGTAGTTGGAAAAGTTTTCAAATTTCTCTCGGCATGGCGACACGACATAATGTAATTTCGAAGATCCTCCGTTTTGTCCAACATCCGATGCATATTGAACAATTGGTGAAAAGTATGGTATGCAGCTGTGTACATTCTAAAAGCATTACGCATATCTATTTATGAGGGTTTTATTGCAAGGGATAAGTTTTCAACCCGAGTGTCCGACCATCTCGGAAATCCCAAGACCCGCCTAATGAGTGGTGCATATTGTAAAACTGAAAAAACCTTTCTGTAGAATAATTGCAATGCTGCCGATATGTCTATTTGAAAAAATCCCAAATTCTCTTGAGAGGTTTTGAACTAATGAGTCCCTGCAATATGTTCGGGTTTCCCTAATTTGCTTATCGATCCTTTTGCATTTATTTTATGATCCCTGAATGAGGTGTTGTTTTTCGCCCCTTAACCCAGACGCATTTCTTTTTGGGTCCAAGCAATTGGAAAACTCATTTAGACCATTTCCTCTAACGCATCCTTCAAATATAACATTAAGTTTGCCGACGTGTCGGGTCCCTTTGTCTGCAAAAATATTTCAATATTTTACAGCCCCTATCGTTTACCTAAGTTTGTACCATTCTCTAGCCGCATTTATTTTGGGTTATTCCCATACTTTCGAAAATGGATTACTCATCTTTATCATTTTCCCTCCTTTCTTCTTATATTTCAACAATATCATATGAATTCCAATTTTTAATATTTTAATTTGCCCTTCAATTCTGAGACCGCGTTAATGTTCGTTAAGCATATGTGGTTCATATGGTCATATGGTCAAGCATATGATCCTTGATCGCGTAAACTTTCTGAAGATAAGTATTTAATATCAAACGTCTTATCACTTATAGATATCAATATAAACCTCTGAAATATATAATTGTGGCGCGTCTTCAATTTCAAATTAATCCTACTCTTTACCTTATTTAGCCTATACAACTGAAATTATGGTTTCTCCTAAGATCAAATCTATACGAATTCCTTCAAATTCTCAATTTTGATTCAATTTACAACTGCAATGGAAAACCTCATTCACACACACTTTCGAGGGCCCTCTATCACACATCAATCTCACAGACCATTCATAAATACAGCCTTTAAATTCCATTTACAATTCTGCTATTTCTCATCCAAAATATTATAATCTTATTGCTAGATGATACTTTGCTTTTCATATGACCGTTTAAATCTTCCGATATTTATTCGTCATCGACAGGGTGTTAAGTGATCGCCGCGAAAAGATTATTTGCTAATGTTCCGATGAGTACTTTCACTCAATTAATATTTTAATTTAACCTACGTAATCCTATGAAATCACTTGCTTGCATACGACCCTACAGACTTCTAAATTATTTTGCTACCATCCTCTGATCTCGATCATAAATTTACTGAGTTGCGCACTTAACGTTGTTCTTGGTAAATCATGAAAAACTCGCGTTTGATCTATTAAAATAGTTGTCTCAAATATAGTTTTATACCTTTTCTACTAAATTTAAATCACTATGTGTTTCCGTAAAGATGTGGTCATGGGTCCTGAAAATAATTAGCTATCAAAATGGGACTAATAGTGATTTTGAAGACTATAACACAGATGCAACTAAATAATGAAGTTATGAAGGACTTGTATCCGAAATTATCACTGACGAACTTTTCATTTGTGGCTGTGATTTAGATCTTTAATAAAATTAAAACACGTTCAAGCGTTATTTAATTATTGTTTAAACACTTTACATAGAAGATCATCCCCCCTCACATTTCCTTTGATAATAAAAAATGAAACATTTAATAGTATTGCAATTCTTCAAAACCAATTCTCGATGTAAACTATATGCTTCTGTGAAATGGGCACGAATTTATCGATGGCTATCTCTGTTACTGTATCTGCGATTGCTCAATATAAATAACTTTTTCTAGAAATTTTAATTAAAATGGACTTATCTGAAAATATTTCTCTGATGATTTCTCTGCACAGAGACTTCCATCCTCACAAGTACTCTCTTGAAGAATCCTTCGCTCTAAATGCTCCACAACTTCCTGGTTCCACAAAACGACGTCTCCTTCGCGTTGGCTTAGTCATTCCGGATGGACTCCCCAGTTATCTGCAGACTTCCCTCGACAGGAATGCTCCATTTTATTTTCTGTGTTCTCGTTGTATCACTGGACTTTACACAGCACACGACCACAATGCAAGATTAATTAAAGTCTCAACACAACAACTGTAACAATTAATTCAACTGTTCTTTTCGCGATCCACTTTTGGGGATTGGGGATCCCACTTCTGAATTTGTAAGCCCTGATGGGGCTCACTGAAGTAATATAAACTTATTAAGGGAAAATGGGGAACTGAAGGTGCCACCCATCTTTCAACTTCCTTGGAGTGAACCGTCCACGGCGACTGATGCTCACTCACTGAAGTGCAGGGACAGCTGACATGAACAAAAGCCCCAGCAACCTTCAGCACCCGCCTAGGGATGTTGGGTGGGGTGTGTCATAGGAATGAAGGATTGGGATTGGTGGGTTTGGCCGTCGACTGGGTTAACAATTGTCGAATGGGCCATACGCTCTACATATATAAAACATTTCTAACATTTTTTGTTTATAGAAAATATTATACAGTGTCAAAATAATAAAGTACTTTCTTGCTTTGACTTCCTTAATATGTTTTTAAAATAAATTTCAAATCGTAACTTGTATAGAATTTTTACGAATTAGTTTCCCAGGTAAAAATGTCTCGTTCTTTATTAATCGCGTTATGTTACTTTTTCCGATGATGTGTTTAATCCCGGGGATCACTGCAATCTTAGAAAAGTTTAGACATCATTACTAATGAAAATTAGTTGACCGGGTGATTATTATCAAATCTATTTAAAATAGTTCTTATAATCTTAAAAATTTTTACTCATAATAAATTTATTAGTAGTGAGAACATAAGGCAATATTTATGTGGATAAGTTGCTGCAATTATTTAATAATTGTTTCATACAATTATATGTGCTTGTGTTAATTAAATGAAATCGATATCTCAACTAATATTGGTCACTAATCCCTTTTAGTTCTCACAACTAATGCAAATAAATGGACCTATATTTTCATAAAGTTCTGACAACTTTTTCAATAGTAAAGAGTGGTTTTTTTTACTTATGTGTTGAAGCTTTTTCGAGCTATAAAGTAACCACAACTAATATGATATAGTTATTACAGCCAATAAGATCTGTATCAACCACATTTATTTAGTTGTTGTAACTAATATGTTATTGCATCCGTTACTAATCTAATTTAGTTATGGTAACTGATTGAAAAAGATACTGTAACTAATATTTGTCAACTATTTCATTTAGTTACCCTAGCTAAATATCCCGGGTTCGAATCCCTTTTAGGTCACCAGGAATTTTTTCTGGCGTTAAAGGTGTTCGATCGAATTGCGTTCAGTGAGCTTCACTGCACTTGGTTCCACGGGGCATGGGACTGACAATCCCATCTCTGTATAAGAAAAAAATAATAATGGATGTCCCGAACTCCCCTTATGGGAAGGCCTGGTCCCTCTATGGA